>NC_134356.1:392233673-392529297 GCF_048569485.1 Anomaloglossus baeobatrachus
CAGGCGACTCTGTTTGTGGCGTGCTTGCAGAAACGGCTTCGCATCATTCTCCCATACAGCTTCTCCTTTGCAACGTGCGCTGTATTGTTGACCGATGCACATTGACACCATCTGCAGCAAGATGAAGCTGCAGGTCTTTGGAGGTGGTCTGTGGATTGTCCTTGACTGTTCTCACCATTCTTCTTCTCTGCCTTTCTGATATATTTCTTGGCCTGCCACTTCTGGGCTTAACAAGAACTGTACCTGTGTTCTTCCATTTCCTTACTATGTTCATCACAGTGGAAACTGACAGTTTAAATCTCTGAGACAACTTTTTGTATCCTTCCCCTGAACAACTATGTTGAATAATCTTTGTTTTCAGATCATTTGAGAGTTGTTTTGAGGAGCCCATGATGCCACTCTTCATAGGAGATTCAAATAGGAGAAAAACTTGCAAGTGGCCATCTTAAATACCTTTTCTCATGATTGGATACACCAGCCTATGAAGTTCAAAGCTCAATGAGGTTACAAAACCAATTTAGTGCTTTAGTAAGTGAGTAAAAAGTAGTTAGGAGTGTTCAAATCAAGAAATTGATAAGGGTGCCCATACTTTTGCACCGGTCAAATTTTGTTTAAATGCGGATTGCACATTTTCTGTTAGTACAATAAACCTCATTTCAATCCATAAATATTACTCAGTCCATCAGTTATTAGATATATGAAACTGAAATAGCTGTTGCAAAAACCCAAATTGTTATAAAAAAAAAAGGTTAACATTAATAGGGGTGCCCAAACTTTTTCATATGACTGTACACTAAGAATGCTATGCCTTTAAACAATATGGGACAGCCCATATGGTGATGTCATGTCTTTGGAAGCTTCCGATAAGTTTATTGGCAACATCTGACTTAATTAGAGACACAACTGTGGATATATTTTATTGCACACCAGAAACACACTGCTTCTTTGTGTAGCATCATGGGGAAAGTAAAAAAAAAAAAAAAGCCAAGATCTCAGGAAAAGAATTGTGGGCTTGCACAAATCTGGGTCATCCTAGGGTGCAATTTCCAGGTAACTAAGGTTGCCTCATTCATCTGTACAAACAAGATGGCAATGTCCAGCAATCATACTGCTCAGTAAGGAGACAGGTTCGGTGTACCAGAGATGAACGTGCTTTGGTCAGGCATGTGCATATCAGCCCAAGAACAAAAAAAAAAGACCTTGTGAAGATGCTGGCAGGAGCTTGTAAGATTGTGTCATTATCCACAGTGAAATTAATACTGTATCAACATGGGCTGAAAGGCCGCTCTGCGAGGAAGAAGCCATTACTCAAAGAAAAAAAAAGCCAGATCAATGCTTGCAAATGCACACAGGAACAAATACCTTCATTTTTAGAGACGTCCTGTGGTCTGACAAAACTAAAATTGAACTTTTTGGCCATAATGACAATTGATACATCTGTAGTAAAAAGGGAGACTATTTTAAACCCTAACTGTGAAACACTGGGGAGCCAGCATCATGTTGTGGGGTTGTTTTGCTGCAAGAGGGATTGGTGCACTTCGGAAAATAGATGGCATCATGAGGGAAGAAGATGGCAATACTGAAGTAACATCTCAAGACATCAGCCAGGAACTTAAAGTTGGAACTGGTTACAAACTGGCTTAAGGATAACAAAGTCAATGTTTTGGAGTGGCCATCACAATACCCTGCTCTCTATCCTATTGAAAATTTATGGGCAAAGCTGAAAAGGAAGATGCGAGCAGGGTGACCTACAAACATGGCTCAGTTACACCAGTTCTGTCAGGAGGAATGGGCCCAAACTCTTACCAACTATTGTATTTGTGTCATTATCCATAAATATTTGGACATCATGAAGCTATCTGCATTGTGAGTCCCCAAATGTTTGACAACAGATCAGAGAAGCATGCAATTGAAAATATCCCGGTCCATTTATCAGCGTTTACGGACTGATAAGAACTTCCTGGATCGACTGGTCACTATGGATGAGACCTAGATTTATTTGTATGACCCTGAAAACAAGGAGCAGTCAAGAGTGGAGGCACGGTGGTTCTCATCCTAAGAAGTTCAGGGTGCAAAAATCAGCCACTGAAGTGATGGCGTCTGTGTTCTGGGATAAGGAGGGCGTGCTGCTAGTGGACTACCTTCAAAAGGGTTCCACCATCAATGAAAGGTATTACATTGAACATTTGGACGAATTGAAGGCAGCTCTGAAGGCCAAAATGCGCAGCAAGCTGTCCAAAGGAATATTGTTCCTGCAGGACAACGCCTCCGCTCACACTGCACAAGCGACCACGGCAAAACTGGCAGAGCTGGGCTTCCAGCTGGTTGACCACCCACCTTATTCACCAGATCTAGCTCCCTCCGACTATCATCTGTTTTCAAACCTGAAGAAACCCCTCAAGGGTACCAAATTTCACACCATTTCTGATGCCATGGCTGCTACAGATGCCTGGTTTGAGGCACAACTGAAATCCTTCTTTTTGCTAGGCTTTCAGAACTTGGAATACCGATGTAAGAAGTGTATTGACATCAGTGGAGAGTATGTGGAATAAATGTAAAGCTTCATCATCCTATCTCGTTTCTTTCTGGGTAAAGCCAAAGACTTATAAGCAGACACTCGGATATTATCAACAATACAAATATCAACACAGAATGCCCAAATAAAATTAATATATGGTCCCCAAATAATGCCAATATACAGTGCCCACGTATTGCAAACCAAATAATGCATACAGTGCTCAAATAAAACCAAATATAAAATACCAATATGCAGTACCCAAATAATGCTGACATGCAGTGGAAAAGTATTTCAGTAGTAGCAATAGTAAAATATGTGGAAAAATGAATGTTCTCACCCATCTGCTGGTCCAGGGATCAGAAGCGGGGCCTTCATGGCTTTATTCTTCAGGTCATTGTAATTACTGGTATACCAGATTTCATATTTTTTGTTTTGCTGCTTTTACACAATAAAAATAATTTGATAGAAAAAAGATTTTGTTTTGTTTTGCTATATTCTGAAAGCTATAACTTTTTTATTTTTCCGCTAACAGTCATGGACTTGGTTTTTTTGGAATGCGTTCATGTTTTTATTGGTAACCTTTTTGGGCACATTTTCTTATTGCTTTCTATCCCAATTTTTGAGAAGCAGAATGAGCAAAACTCAGCAATTCAGGTTTTTTGGGGGTTTTTATTTTATTCCATTCATCTTGTGGCGAAATTGATAAGACCGCTTTATTCTTCGGACCAGTACGATTACAGTGATATCACATTTATATCTCTTCCACTTTTTTGGCAGTATGATGAAAAAGGATATTTTTTGGCAGGTTTATATTTCCTATGCCGTTCCCTGAAGTGGTTAAACAGTGTGACAGTTTTATAGATTGGGTTGGATTCTGGATGCGAACTAAAAATGTGTACACTTTTTTTTTTTTTTTTATGAATTTATTGGTATATTTTTTTTTTTCATTCATTTTGGGATTTTTTAAATATATTTTTTAGTCGGTGTTACACTGACAGAATGCCTTTTAGACCATGCTCTTGGCATGGTCTAACAGGCTACTGTAGCTGGCAAACCCGTCATTAATTGACCTAGAGTTGCCATGGTAATGATCGTCAACCTGATATGACGTTGCGGGGCAGCCAGTATGGTGGGAGAGGGAGAACACTCCCTCTCCCAGCCTCCTAAATGCTGCGATTGCTATTGGTAGCGGCATTTGGGGGATTTAACAGCCAGGGGCAGCTCATGCCCTACCCTTGTGAGTGAATAAAACAGGTGTGTTACCTGTGGCGGTGCCTGTAATGAGGAAGACGCATCTGCTTAGGGCAAAACAGTTGTTGACCATACTCTCTAGAATTCCACATGCTACAACGCTGTGATTTTACATAATTGGAATAAAGTCTGCTGAAGTTTTAATGAATGGGTAAGTGCACTACATTTTCTTTTCTATAATGAAAATTGATCTTTGTACATATTCTTACTGAGCACCATCATAGTGTATGGAGAATAATCTTCTTGGCTAGTGCCTGTATTAACCATTTCTATTTGGACTAGTATGTTCTTTATACAGTGCTGGCCAAAAGTATTGGCACCCCTGCAATTCTGTCAGATAATACTCAGTTTCTTCTTGAAAATAATTGCAATCACAAATTCTTTGGTATTATTATCTTCATTTAATTTGTCTTCAATGAAAAAAGAAAAAAAAAATTGTCATAAATCCAAATTGGAAATAATTCCACACCAAACATAAAAAAGGGGGGGACAAAAGTATTGGCACTGTTTGAAAAATCATGTGATGCTTCTCTAATTTGTGTAATTAACAGCACCTGTAACTTACCTGTGGCACCTAACAGGTGTTGGCAATAACTAAATCACACTTGCAGCCAGTTGACATGGATTAAAGTTAACTCAACCTCTGTCCTGTGTCCTTGTGTGTACCACATTGAGCATGGAGAAAAGAAAAAAGACCAAAGAACTGTCTGAGGACTTGAGAATCCAAATTGTGAGGACGCATGAGCAATCTCAAGGCTACAAGTCCATCTCCAAAGACCTGAAAGTTCTTCTGTCTACGGTGCGCAGTGTCATCAAGAAGTTTAAAGCCCATGGCACTGTGGCTAACCTCCCTAGATGTGGAAGGAAAAGAAAAGTTGACGAGAGATTTCAACGCAAGATTGTGCGGATGGTGGATAAAGAACCTCGACTAACATCCAAACAAGTTCAAGCTGCCCTGCAGTCCGAGGGTACAACAGTGTCAACCCGTAACTATCCGTCGGCGTCTGAATGAAAAGGGACTATATGGTAGGATACCCAGGAAGACCCCACTTCTTACCCAGAGACATAAAAAAGCCAGTCTGGAGTTTGCCAAAACTTACCTGAGAGAGCCTAAAACGTTTTGGAAGAATGTTCTCTGGTCAGATGAGACAAAAGTAGAGCTTTTTGGGAAAAGCCATCAACATAGAGTTTACAGGATAAAAAGAGGCATTCAAAGAAAAGAACACGGTCCCTACAGTCAAACATGGCGGAGGTTCCCTGATGTTTTGGGGTTGCTTTGCTGCCTCTGGCACTGGACTGCTTGACCGTGTGCAGGGCATTATGAAGTCTGAAGACTACCAACAAATTTTGCAGCATAATATAGGGCCCAGTGTGAGAAAGCTGGGTCTTCCTCAGAGGTCATGGGTCTTCCAGCAGGACAATGACCCAAAACAAACTTCAAAAAGCACTAGAAAATGGTTTGATAGAAAGCACTGGAGACTACTAAAGTGGCCAGCAATGAGTCCAGACCTGAATCCCATAGAACACCTGTGGAGAGATCTCAAAATGGCAGTTTGGAGAAGGCACCCTTCAAATCTCAGGGACCTGGAGCAGTTTGCCAAAGAAGAATGGTCTAAAATTCCAGGAGAGCATTGTAAGAAACTCATTGATGGTTACCGGAAGCAGTTGTTTGCAGTTATTTTGGCTAAAGGTTGTGCAACCAACTATTAGGCTAAGGGTGCCAATACTTTTGTCTGGCCCATTTTTGGAGTTTTGTGGGAAATGATCAATGATTTGATTTTTGTTTCATTCTCTTTTGTGTTTTTTCATTGCAAGCAAAATAAATGAAGATAATAATACCAAAGAATTTGTGATTGCAATCATTTTCAAGAAGAAACTGAGCATTATCTGACAGAATTGCAGGGGTGCCAATACTTTTGGCCAGCACTGTACATAATGGTTCGTGTAAGCTATGTTTCTGATACCACTTGCATATTGCAGCATTTTGATCAGTAATTGTAAGCCGTAGCCAGGAGTCAGTCCAACCAAGAAGTACAAATCTTTCCATTATGCTTATTCACTGTGTTCCACCCCTGGTTTTAAGAGGCCTCGATGCATGCGGTTTATAACTAGTTCTCTGTATGTTTATGCAAAAAATGAAACACCACATGCAAACTTCATGTTTTCATTCAGAATGCCCTCCAGTGAAGGTTTGGAGGGGACGCTCCCGACAGATACTAATGAATGATTTGTTTTAATACGGTAATGAGAGGAAGGTCCTGACACAGGGATGATATGTCTTCAGTGGATATAGCCCTTTTCAGATGGCTGACCGATTCCTCAGTCTCATGTTCTTTGCTTAACAACTTTGCCAACATTTGGAACACAGACCATACATTCAGAGCAGTGAAAGCCTGCCTGGAAGAAGTACATGCACAAGCAAAGCATTAATCTGTGTATAAATACACTCATTGATATTCTATTGCTTGGCCCTGTGAGACTAAACACAACTTTCTAACTGTAATGTTCTTCTTAAGAGTCCATATTTCATAGATATGGAGTAAAATAAAACAAGACTATTAAGTGGGAACGGGTGTCCAACAACAGTCCTCAACATTGTACACACTTAGAAATATTGTACAGTGCATGTCTTACAAGAATATTTCTATGTCTAAAACGTTTTCTAGCTTTTAAAGGGTTATTCCCATCTTCATATGTGGGTATTGTTGGATAGAGCCTGTATGAATTAATCTTGCAAGCACAAGATTTAAGATGGATGGGGACTACTGAAGTGCACTGTTATCCCATAATCCAAGTCAACTTCATTGCAGTGCTTATAACATAGAGTGCAGCGGTGGTCGGTCTCCTGGGTAACAGACTGTAAACAAAATATCCAACATCCTCTTTTAAGATGGGAATATACATTTAACACTTAACAACTATCTATGGCTGTTCTGGTGAGAAGGAACTAGTATACCCCTTCTAGTGATTGCTCTGTTTACTAGCAGTAAGAGTCCACCAATCTAAGATTTTTCAGTGTTCTAAAAAGGATACTTAAATAAAGGAGAAGAGATAAAAATATACAGGTGCATCTTCGTAAAATAGAATATCAAAAAGTAAATTTATTTCAGTAATTCAATACAAAAAGAGAAATGCACATACAGTTAGGGCCAGAAATATTTGGACAGTGACACAAGTTTTGTTATTTTAGCTGTTTACAAAAACATGTTCAGAAATACAATTATATATATAATATGGGCTGAAAGTGCACACTCCCAGCTGCAATATGAGAGTTTTCACATCCAAATCGGAGAAAGGGTTTAGGAATCATAGCTCTGTAATGCATAGCCTCCTCTTTTTCAAGGGACCAAAAGTAATTGGACAAGGGACTCTAAGGGCTGCAATTAACTCTGAAGGCGTCTCCCTCGTTAACCTGTAATCAATGAAGTAGTTAAAAGGTCTGGGGTTGATTACAGGTGTGTGGTTTTGCATTTGGAACCTGTTGCTGTGACCAGACAACATGCGGTCTAAGGAACTCTCAATTGAGGTGAAGCAGAACATCCTGAGGCTGAAAAAAAAGAAAAAATCCATCAGAGAGATAGCAGACATGCTTGGAGTAGCAAAATCAACAGTCGGGTACATTCTGAGAAAAAAGGAATTGACTGGTGAGCTTGGGAACTCAAAAAGGCCTGGGCGTCCACGGATGACAACAGTGGTGGATGATCGCCGCATACTTTCTTTGGTGAAGAAGAACCCGTTCACAACATCAACTGAAGTCCAGAACACTCTCAGTGAAGTAGGTGTATCTGTCTCTAAGTCAACAGTAAAGAGAAGACTCCATGAAAGTAAATACAAAGGGTTCACATCTAGATGCAAACCATTCATCAATTCCAAAAATAGACAGGCCAGAGTTAAATTTGCTGAAAAACACCTCATGAAGCCAGCTCAGTTCTGGAAAAGTATTCTATGGACAGATGAGACAAAGATCAACCTGTACCAGAATGATGGGAAGAAAAAAGTTTGGAGAAGAAAGGGAACGGCACATGATCCAAGGCACACCACATCCTCTGTAAAACATGATGGAGGCAACGTGATGGCATGGGCATGCATGGCTTTCAATGGCACTGGGTCACTTGTGTTTATTGATGACATAACAGCAGACAAGAGTAGCCGGATGAATTCTGAAGTGTACCGGGATATACTTTCAGCCCAGATTCAGCCAAATGCTGCAAAGTTGATCGGACGGCGTATTCATAGTACAGATGGACAATGACCCCAAGCATACAGCCAAAGCTACCCAGGAGTTCATGAGTGCAAAAAAGTGGAACATTCTGCAATGGCCAAGTCAATCACCAGATCTTAACCCAATTGAGCATGCATTTCGCTTGCTCAAATCCAGACTTAAGACGGAAAGACCCACAAACAAGCAAGACCTGACGGCTGTGGCTGTAAAGGCCTGGCAAAGCATTAAGAAGGAGGAAACCCAGCGTTTGGTGATGTCCATGGGTTCCAGACTTAAGGCAGTGATTGCCTACAAAGGATTCGCAACAAAATATTGAAAATAAAAATATTTTGTTTGGGTTTGGTTTATTTGTCCAATTACTTTTGACCTCCTAAAATGTGGAGTGTTTGTAAAGAAATGTGTACAATTCCTACAATTTCTATCAGATATTTTTGTTCAAACCTTCAAATTAAACGTTACAATCTGCACTTGAATTCTGTTGTAGAGGTTTCATTTCAAATCCAATGTGGTGGCATGCAGAGCCCAACTCGCGAAAATTGTGTCACTGTCCAAATATTTCTGGACCTAACTGTATATAGATTATAAAGATACTTTTTTTTATACTGTCCCTTATTTCCATATGGTTATTTATTTCCATTCATACTCTTTCAATATCTTATACCATTTTTA
Source organism: Anomaloglossus baeobatrachus (assembly GCF_048569485.1). Taxonomy (NCBI): domain Eukaryota; kingdom Metazoa; phylum Chordata; class Amphibia; order Anura; family Aromobatidae; genus Anomaloglossus; species Anomaloglossus baeobatrachus. Next base: position 392,242,334 of record NC_134356.1, read on the forward strand.
CCAGGTGAAACTTCAATCTCTATCCTATGTAGTTGCTGAAACCAGCACACATATTATATCCTAAAGACAGCATTCATATCATCAGGTATTTTTCTATCACCACCAGTAACACTTGTATTCCTGTGGTTTATCTATTAGTACTAATTTCAATCTACTAATATTTTTAGGACATTTTCCTAAATATCGCCAATCTATCAGGTCTCCAAAAGCAAATACACAGGCACTCAAAAGACCAGCACTGGTAGGTTTCCCCCCCTCCCCCACCCCTTTTTAGGAAGCCCCCACACTGTGGAGCAGACTGTCAACACAGACTAATCTACTTTTTTTGGTTTACAGGTTCCTACATAAAGGGGAAACACCAAAAGTTGTTCTCTCCTCCTCTTGTCATTTTCACAAATTCTACATTTTCATCCTCATTGTGTTCATAACCACCAGGTAATTACCGTATTTTTCGCTTTATAAGACGCACCTGATTATAAGACGCACCTAGGTTTTGGAGGAGGAAAATTAAAAAAAAAAATTGAGCCAAATAGTGTGCTAGAACATTTTAATAAAATTAAAATAACATTATTTTAACTAGTGATGAGCGAGTACTAAAAAGCTCGGGTGCTCGAGGCTCGGGCCGAGCATCCCAAGATACTCGTGTACTCGGCCCGAGCACCGAGCCCAATGTTATCCTATGGGAGACCCGAGTATTTTTGTGAAATGACCCCCCGGCAGCATGTAGAAACCCTAAAAATGTCACAAAAGTCTCAGAAGAGTGCTCAAATGACATGGCAACAGCATGGGGAAGACCCCTTGAAGCATTTATCACTCAAAAGTCACAGCTGTGAACAATTTTGTCCGAGTTTTACGCCATTTTTACGGACTCACCAGAAAACCTTCCAAAATGACACCAAAATGAATTTTCATGGCGGAAATGTTAAGGGCACATACCCAATAGTGAGATAGAGCTGGTGTATGTTACTTTTTGAGATTAATACATGAAAGATTTTACGTAAAACATTGTGTGGCACTCCGATGTCCAAAACGCACGTTTTGTGCTTTTTACTAACGATGTCGGTCATTTTTTTTTTCATTCTATCTCCCGTCGGTCGGTCTCGCTCTGTCTGTCTCTCTCTGTCTTGTCTGTCCCCCTCTGACAGTCTGTCGGTCATTCTCCCCCCTCTCTCTTACTTACCGTTCCCCGATCTCCGGCGCGGCGCTGCACGGCTGTTCACACTGTTCCGGCGGCTTTTCCTCTTTTGAAAAAGCCGGCCGCTCATTAATCAATCTCGTATTCTCTGCTTTCCTGCTTTTCGGCGCCTATGATTGGTTGCAGTGAGACACGCCCCCACGCTGAGTGACAGGTGTCACACTGCACCCAATCACAGCAGCCGGTGGGCGTGTGTATACTGTGCAGTAAAATAAATAAATAAATAATTAAGAAAACCGGCGTGCGGTCCCCCCCAATTTTAATACCAGCCAGATAAAGCCATACAGCTGAAGGCTGGTATTCTCAGGATGGGGAGCCCCACGTTATGGGGAGCCCCCCACCCTAACAATATCAGTCAGCAGCTGCCCAGAATTGCCGCATACATTATATGCGACAGTTCTGGGACTGTACCCGGCTCTTCCCGATTTACCCTAGTGCGTTGGCAAATCGGGGTAATAAGGAGTTAATGGCAGCCCATAGCTGCCACTAAATCCTAGATTAATCATGTCAGGCGTCTCCCCGAGATTCCTTCCATGATTAATCTGTAAATTACAGTTAAAAAACACACACACCCGAAAAATCCTTTATTAGAAATAAAAAACACTAACAAAGTCCCTCATTACCAATTTATTAACCCCGACAAACCCTCCATGTCCGGCGTAATCCACGGACCTCCAGCGTCGCGTCCAGCTGTGCTGCATGCAGGTGACAGGAGCTGCAGAATACACCGCCGCTCCGGTCACCTCCACGCAGCTAATGAGATGAGTATAGCGATCAGCTGAGCTGTCACTGAGGTTACCTGGATCCAGCGGTGGATGCAGCGGTGGCCGCGGGTAACCTCAGTGACAGCTCAGCTGATCGCGCTACTCACCGCCGCTCCAGTCAGCTCCATGCACCAACTGAGGTGAGTATAGCGATCAGCTGCTGTCACTGAGGTTAATCGCGGCCACCGCTGGATCCAGCGGTGGCCGGGAGTTACCTGACTGACAGCAGCTGATCGCGCTATTCCCTTCATTAGCTGCGTGGAGGTGACCGGAGCGGCGGTGTATTCTGCAGCTCCTGTCACCTCCATGCAGCAGAGCTGGATGCGACGCTGGAGGACTGTGGAGTACGCCGGACATGGAGGGTTTGTCGGGGTTAATAAATTGGTAATGAGGGACTTTGTTAGTGTTTTTTATTTCTAATAAATGATTTTTCGGGTGTGTGTGTGTTTTTTAACTGTAATTTACAGATTAATCATGGAAGGAATCTCGGGGAGACGCCTGACATGATTAATCTAGGATTTAGTGGCAGCTATGGGCTGCCAATAACTCCTTATTACCCCGATTTGCCAACGCACTAGGGTAAATCGGGAAGAGCCGGGTACAGTCCCAGAACTGTCGCATATAATGTATGCGGCAATTCTGGCCAGCTGCTGACTGATATTGTTAGGGTGGGGGGCTCCCCATAACGTGGGGCTCCCCATCCTGAGAATACCAGCCTTCAGCTGTATGGCTTTATCTGGCTGGTATTAAAATTGGGGGGACCGCACGCCGGTTTTATTAATTATTTATTTATTTATTTTACTGCACAGTATACACACGCCCACCGGCTGCTGTGATTGGGTGCAGTGTGACAACTGTCACTCAGCGTGGGGGCGTGTCTCACTGCAACCAATCATAGGCGCCTGTGGGCGTGGAAAGCAGGGAATATGAGATGGCTGTGTACAGAGCACAGCGCGCCCGCCGGTATAAAGGCTCGGTCACGCTGTGCGGGCCGGCCAATCACTGCAATTCCACAACTAACAGGGCTGTGGCATTGCAGTGGTCTGCCAGCCAATCCCTGCATGAGGGCTGGCTCTCAAAAGAGCGCCAACATGCACGGATGAAGACCACGAGTAAAGCACGAGTATTGCAAAATTACTCGGTACCCGCCGAGTAGCCCGAGTACAGTGATACTCGTGCGAGTACCGAGTAGTAACAAGCATACTCGCTCATCACTAATTTTAACAATTTAGACTCAACAGGAGTCAATAGCAGCATTGTTTGTAACATGAACCATGTTTGTGAACAACATAGGAAGGAAAGCTTTAGTCCTCAGATACGGGACTCTTCTAGTCCTCAGGGAACCCCAGGAATTCCTCATCAGTGCTTTCAGCATTCAGGAAGCTCAATTCCTCACAGTCAGAAGTGTCACTTTCTTCAGTGTCCTCATATAAGATATCATCTTCGGTGCCATCTAAAGCATTGCTAATCCCGCATTTTTTGAATGACCTTATAACCGTTTCATCCTTCACGGACTGCCATGAAGTTTTCACCCACTCACACACTTGAGTAATAGTGGGTCTCTTCATTCATCCAGAAGGTGTCAGATCGTGATTACCAGCAGCCATCCACTTATTCCACTCTTCTCGCATGAACACTTTAAATGGCTTATTGATGGACACATCAAGGGGTTGCAGCTGGCTGGTAAGCCCCCCTGGAATCACAGCGAGATGGGTCTTCACTTCTTTAAAAACCTTTTTTGTGGTTTCAGTAATGTGAGCTCGAAACTGGTCCAGCACTAATGGGGCAGGTTTTTTTAGAAGCCCTCCAGGACGTTTGGACCAGACTTTGTCGATCCACACTTTCATTCCATTTTCATCCATCCATCCTTTTTCGTGAACATGCACGACAACTCCTCGTGGTATTGCTTCTTTGGGCATATTCTTTCTTTTGAAAATGAGCATTGGTGGCAGTTTCGTGCCATCGGCACAGCAGGACAGCACAACGGTGTAATGGGTTTTTTCGTGTCCTGAGGTCTTTACTGTTACAGTTTTTGCCCCCTTTTCATTAACAGTCCTGTTAGATGGCACATCAAAGGTTAGAGGCACTTCATCCATATTCCCAATCTGGCCTATTTCAAAACCATTTATCTTTCTGCTGTCAAGCACAAACTTGTGGAAAGACAGGATCTTGGACTCATATTCTCGGGGCATTTTTTGCGCAATTCTAGTTTTTGTGCGCATTGCAAGACCACATCTCTTCATAAATCTGAAGCACCATGATGGTGATCCTGTAAAGTCAGTAATGCCTTTCTCCGCAGCAATACGCTTTGCTTCGCATAGGATCATTTTAGTGGACACAGATAGGCCATTATTTCTGTGGCGTGTTATCCATTCTTTCATGTCCACGTCTAAGTCTGGCCACTTAGCACGACGTCCACGAAGACCACATTTGCTTTTTTGTGCTTTTTCCAGCTCATCCTCCTGTTTCCGCCACTCCCTTATCATTTTTTCAGTTGGAGGCGGTTCGAAATGTCTCTCCGCTGCTCTATTCCCATGTTCTTTAGCATATTTTATTACCTCCAATTTAAAGGGAATTTTATACGCTAGCCTTTTCTGCTTTGACATCCTTAAGCAAGGCACAATATGTAGCAGCAGCCTACAGGACGGTATTTTTCTGCAACAAAATACAGTATTGAATCAACTGTCAGCACTGTGTCCTTCATGGGTATGCTGGCATTGCAGGTGAGAACATGAATGAATAACATACAGTAGCTGCAGAAAAGGACATGGACTGCGTTTCCAAAAATCATTACGGTAGTTGATCTAGTGCAGCTAGGAAAAAGTTACCGGTACCGGTATACAACTGAACATGAGGTTCTTAGTTTAACATTCTGATCAGACTGTATGAAGCCACTGCCACGTCACGGCGAACCTATCAGTGAGCAAAAATAGGCAGAACTCCTCTTGCAGTCTCCAGCCTTGCAGCATGGGTGCTGTGGTGCACCAGGTTACCTGCCCTGCTGGTGCATGGTCACCTGTGTGGTGATTGATGCACTGCATGTCAATTGTTTTTGCCATTTGGGTTTTGCACTGCAAAGCTGAGTTTTTGACCAAAGTTCTGCAACAAAAAGGCTGCAGTTTGAACTGCATAGTGCGGACAAGAAACCCAAATTCCCATAGACTTTGCTTGAAAAGCAGAACACAACCATTTTGGCATTAAACGCTGCAGTTGAAAAAGCAGCAAAAAAGCAGGTAAAAAGCAGGTAAAAAGCAGGTAAAAAGCAACGTGCGGACATAGCCTTAGGCTATGTGCCCACGCTGCGGATTTACCGCGGATTTTGCCGCGGATTTGCCGCGGATTTACCGCGGATTTTACGAAAATCTGCAGCAGCGGCACTTCCAAGCCATTTCAATGGCATTTTGGAAATGCTGTGTCCATGCTGCGGATTTTTCCGCGGCGGATTTGCCGCGGATTTTGATCCGGAAAAATCTGCAGCATGTCAATTATTGTTGCGGATTTTGGTGCGGATTTTGGGTATAGAATGGGGGAAAAAAAAAAAATCCGCATCAAAATCCGCGGCAAATTCGCGGTACTCCGCAGTAAATCCGCGGCAAATCCGCGGCAAAAATAAGGTGCGGATTTGCCGCGAAAGTCGCAGATTTTCATGCAGAAAAATCCGCAGGTACATTCTACCGTGGACACATAGCCTTATAGTACCGTAAGTTAAAAACCCACTCAGAGGTGATACGGCAGTTGGCTTTATACAGCCTGATCATAATGTTACACCAAGAACCTCATATTCATTTTTATCAATTTTTGCCTAGTGGCACTAGATCAGCTGATGATTTTGCGTGTCCATGTCTTTTTCTACAACTACAATGAATGAATAACATTGTTATGAGGGATCTGCGGATAATGCCCTCTTTACGGGGGACCTGAGTATTACGCACTATTATGGGGGACCTGTGGATGAGGGTCTGTTATGGGGGACCTGTGGATGACACACTGCTGTCGGGAACCTGTGGATGCAACTGCTGTGGGGGACCTGTGGATGACGCAGTATTATGGGGGACCTGTGGATGATGCACTATTATGGGGGACCTGTGGATGACGCACTATTATGGGGGACATGTGGATGACGCACTATTATGGGGGACCTGTGAATGACGCACTGCTATGGGGGACCTGTGGATGACGCACTATTATGGGGGACCTGTGGATGACGCACTATTATGGGGGACATGTGGATGACTCACTATTATGGGGGACATGTGGATGACGCACTATTATGGGGGACCTGTGAATGACGCACTGCTATGGGGGACATGTGGATGACGCACTGCTATGGGGGACCTGTGGATGACGCACTGCTATGGGGGACCTGTGGATGACGCACTATTATGGGGGACATGTGGATGACTCACTATTATGGGGGACATGTGGATGACGCACTATTATGGGGGACATGTGGATAACTCACTGCTATGGGGAACCTGTGGATGACACTGCTGTGGGGGATCTGTGGATAACGCACTGCTATGGGGGACCTGTGGATGGCGCACTATTATGGGGGACATGTGGATGACTCACTATTATGGGGGACATGTGGATGACGCACTGCTATGGGGAACCTGTGGATGACACTGCTGTGGGGGATCTGTGGATAATGCACTGCTATGGGGGACCTGTGGATGGCGCACTATTATGGGGGACATGTGGATGACTCACTATTATGGGGGACATGTGGATGACGCACTGCTATGGGGAACCTGTGGATGACACTGCTGTGGGGGATCTGTGGATAACGCACTGCTATGGGGGACCTGTGGATGGCGCACTATTATGGGGGACATGTGGATGACTCACTATTATGGGGGACATGTGGATGCCGCACTGCTATGGGGAACCTGTGGATGACACTGCTGTGGGGGATCTGTGGATAATGCACTGCTATGGGGGACCTGTGGATGGCGCACTATTATGAGGGACCTGTGGATTACACTGCTGTGGGGGATCTGTGGATAACGCACTACTATGGGGGACCTGTGGATGGCGCACTATTATGGGGGACATGTGGATGACTCACTATTATGGGGGACATGTGGATGACGCACTATTATGGGGGACCTGTGAATGACGCACTGCTATGGGGGACCTGTGGATGACGCACTGCTATGGGGGACCTGTGGATGACGCACTGCTATGGGGGACCTGTGGATGATGCACTATTATGGGGGACATGTGGATGACGCACTATTATGGGGGACCTGTGGATGACGCACTATTATGGGGACCTGTGGATGATGCACTGTTATGTGGGATCCGTGGATGACACGGCTATGGGGGACCTGCATGATGCACTTTTATGGGGATCTGGGACTACCACCCCCCTCATCCTTAGGAATACACCCATGTACTGTATACCATACATGGCTGTATTCTGAAAGATGAGGGGGTTGTAGTTACATTTACACTTTGGCCACTACATTAGTCCCTCCCTGGAGTGTTTACAATAAAGGACTACAGCCCCCATCATCCTTCAGAATACACCGATTGATACAGTATATTCTGAAGGCTGATGATGGGGGTTGTGTTCCCCTTCAGTGTTTTTTGCTCACCTATTAGGACCCTCCGTTCAACTGACAACACTTTGTCAGGCTCAGATCACTGATTGGTGGAGGCAGCTCTGCAGAAGTTGTCTCCACCAATCAGCATCCAGCCCTAGCGAGGAGGAGGAGAATCGTTCTTCTCTCTCTCCTCTTTCTTATGATAGTCTCCGTCTGCTGCGGAGATCTAAAATGGAGCCCGCGCATGCGCAGATCGCGATCTTCGAGAGCCGCGATCTCTATCTGCGCCTGCGTAGCCTCCAACACGATGGACTTCAGGAAAATGGCTACGGAAGGCAGCGCATGCGCAGATGGAGATCTCGCTTCTCTGAGATCTCCATCTGCGCCTGCGTCACCTCCGCCATTTTCCGGAAGTCGCGTTGGAGGCAGCGCAGGCGCAGATAAAGATTTCGGCTATGGTGACCGCCACCGCAGCCGATTGCCGCGGGATCCATGGCGGCCGCCACCGCAGCCGATTGCCGCGGGATCCATGGCGGCCGCCACCGCAGCGATTGCCGGGGGATCCATGGCGGCCGCCACCGCAGCCGATTGCCGGGGTATCCATGGCGGCCGCCACCGCAGCCGATTGCCGCGATCTCTATCTGCGCCTGCGTAGCCTCCGACGCGATGGACTTCAGGAAAATGGCTACGGAAGGCAGCGCATGCGCAGATGGAGATCTCGCTTCTCTGAGATCTCCATCTGCGCCTGCGTCACCTCCGCCATTTTCCGGAAGTCGCGTTGGAGGCAGCGCAGGCGCAGATAAAGATTTCGGCTATGGTGACCGCCACCGCAGCCGATTGCCGCGGGATCCATGGCGGCCGCCACCGCAGCCGATGGCCGCGGGATCCATGGCGGCCGCCACCGCAGCGATTGCCGGGGGATCCATGGCGGCCGCCTCCGTTCCAGCGGCAGCACCAGCACCAGCCTCCTGTGACTCACTCCACCGCTGCATCACTGCCCGGTAAGTTACATTCACTTTGTAAGACGCACCCCTATTTTCCCCACAATTTTGGGGTAAAAAAAGTGCGTCTTATAAAGCGAAAAATACGGTAGTATTCAACCCCGATCCTCATTATTCCTATTATCAGTTTTCCTGCATTCATTCCTGTCATTTTGTATTCCTAACAGGTCCCAAGCCTCCCCTTCTGTCCCTAAGTTCCTCACCAGGACCCTCTCCACAATACCTCCACGCAGAGGTTTTTTGTTTTTTTTTTTTATCCTTAATTTTAAAACTTGTGTTTTATCTTAAATTATTATACAATAAATCAGTTTACAGTTTACCAATTCCCTGCTGTCTCCATATTTGTATACCTAAATTTAGGTCCACCCATTCACTCCCTTTTCCCACTCATCCAGTCAGCGCGGTAGTATTTCATTTACATATTATATAGAGTCATTACAGAGTGATCTACTGTATTCCTATATATTATAGTCATTACAAACAGAGGGATCTATTTCAAGTGTTTATTTCTGTTAATGTTGATGATTATGGCTTACATCCAATGAAAACCCAAAAGTCATTATTAGAGATGAGCGAGTACCATAATATTCATAATCGCTACACTCGTAACAAATACTTTGTAATACTCGCGTGTTCATTCCGAATAGCAAGTACAATGCAAGTCAATGGGAAATGCGAGTAATTTTCTGCTGGACCCAACAAAGAGGTCTGGGAGCCTGAGGAAAAGGCTGAAATGGATGGAAATTGACGAACCTGAATGGGGAGAGCCTAGAGGATATGCCTGCATGCATTTTTGACTCACATATAGTTGCTGGATCCCCTGAAGCTACATGGTAATGAACTCAGCTAACCTTATGACGTCGGTGCTCGCTATGCCCTACAGTGACCTGGCCTGACCTAATGATGTTAGCTCAGGTCACTGCACTGCTCTCCCAGCCAATGGGGAACATTCTGTTTTTCATTGACTGGGACAGTGAGTATGACCCTCTTATTGGATAACGCCAGACCCGGATTTGTTTTTTCTTTTCAATGAATTGGTGAAAGAGGAAATGTTTTGGGGAGTGTTTTGTCAAATAAAATTTTTGTCTATTTTATTTTTTATACTGACTGGGTTAGTGATGTCAGGTATCTTGATAGATGCTGTGACATCACTAATGCCAGGGCTTGATGCCAGGTGACATTACACAGCTGGTATCAACCCCATATATTACCCTGTTTGCCACCACAACAGGGCAACGGGATGAGCTTGTGCGAAGCGCCAGGATTGGTGCAACTAATAGATGCGCTACTTCTAGGGTTGCTGCGGCCTGATATTTTTAGGCTGGGGAATTTCCAATAACCGTGGACCTCCCTAGTCTGAGAATACCAGACCACAGATGTCCGCTGTACCTTGGCTGTTGATCCAATTTGGGGGAGAGCCCACGTTTGTTTTAATTTATTTAATTTAATTTAAAAAAACAGCGTGGGGTGCTCTGTCTTGGATTACCGGCCAAGGTAGAACTGCCAGCCGCAGTCTGCAGCCTGCCGCTGTCTGCTTCACCTCAGGTGTGTACATAAAATAGGGTGGACCCCAAGTCATTATTTTAGGAAAAATAATTAATTTGTGGCTAAAAACAAAACTAAACACCCTTTAGTGCCACATAAAAGCCACTAAAGGGTGCAAGATTACAAAATGCAGGCAAGTGAGATATTATATATGTCTATCTATCTACGTATTTATCCAGCTATCTTACTTTGTAGCTTTTGACTGTATGTAACCCTCCTTCCCTTTTTTTTACGGTTCGCAAAAAAAAATAAAAATTGGAAGGCACATGGATGTAAAACGGACCGTATATAGAACGGGACAGATGCAATTGCCACATGGATGTGCAAATAGCCCTTTTTTGTCAGTCCAGACTCAGAAAGTTGGAGAGGGAATCTGTCTCTCATGCCTTAGATGACAGTATAGGCCCGCGCACCCAAATGGCGAGTGTCACCTCATTGTACAGCACCATGAGGCACAAATTTGTTAGATTAAAACAGAGCAATATGTTCAGAACATGGGAGAGGTGGACAGGAGATGAGGAGATAGCGAAGACAATATTACAAGGGTGGGAACGGGTGAGAAAATCCCTCTTGTGTGAGAGATGGAGGGAGACTTATTTCAAGCTCATGCACACAGCGCTGTATGACTTTAACATCCCGCCTTCCCATAGCTGCCCTGACCGGATTACAGCGTGTCCTAAGTGTGGGGTGCCCTTTACGAATCTGTGGCATGGGGTGTGGGAATGCACAGAAGTAACAACATATTGGAAGCGAGTAAGGGACCAGATTCAAGCATATTGGGGAACGATACTTCCACAAACACCACAGGTTCTGCTCTGCCACCAATTACGCCCCCCGAATCTGAATCTCAGAGTATGGTAGACAAAGTAAAGATTCCTAGAAACATCCACACATTTTTAGTGGTGGCTCTTCGGGCTTTGTTTTGTGAGTGGCTTAAACCAAACACTCCATCAATGGGAGCAAAAATATCTCAAATGAAACATCTATTGGGACTGGAACTGATAGAAGCAGGAAGGAGTAAAGAAAAGTCAGCAGGAAAAGTTTTTCCGCTGTGGAAAAAATGTATTGGTTTTCATTATAGTCCTCAGGAAATCCTGAAAATAATTAGCCCTTTCCGCCATACAGAATGGTATTGTCTGGAAGATCTGGGAGGGACGTTGGGGGATTTGGGACCATCATTAGACACTTAGCATGTGCCATGCTACCATGGAGATGGTAGTCGACACCATAGCAAGAACATAATTGTGGAAGGGTTCACACTCACATTCTTATTCTTTGTTTGTGATACTACCTTTTATTTTTTCTTCCTTTGCAAGGTTTACAGTTGCATTGAGGAACAAATCAATCTCGTGTATGCTGATGTTTACTATTTGATCATGGAATTAACTGTTTAATTTTTTTTGTTATGTTTAAAAATTTGAATAAAAAAGATGTTTTAAAAAAGTAGCCCTATGGCCTGAGTCATGGTTGACGCAGGGAGTCACCATCACAAGGTCCTCGAATGACAAACAGCAGTTAGGCTGGAGTAGGAGTACTGTCCTGCTTTGTCCGCCACTGCACAATGATGAGCAGAGTGTTTACAAAAATTAGCCCTATGGGCTGAGTCATTGTTGACGCAGGAAAGAAACGGCTTTAGTTGGGAAGGGGTGGACGTTAACAGCAGTAATCAAAATTAACATTTTGGGGGAATTTAGTTTGGCTTGCTCTCATCTGGAGGGATTTCATACTGTGGAGAAATCCAGTCCTTGTTGAATTTAATCAGAGTAAAGCTGGGGTCACACTAAACGACAGCGACAACGACGTTGCTGTTACGTCACCATTGTCTGTGGTGACGTAGCAGCGACCTTGTAAGTCGCTGTTATGATCGCTGCTTAGCTGTCAAACACAGCAGCTGAAGCAGCGATCATAATGACACGCGTCACTGTGCTGCAACATGTGCAGAGAGCAGGGAGCCGCGCACACTGAGCGCTGGCTCCCTGCTCTCCTAGCTACAGTACACATCGGGTTAATTACACGATGTGTACTGCAGCTACATGTGCAGAGAGCAGGGAGCTGCGCACACTGCTTAGCGCTGGCTCCTTGCTCTCCTAGCTACAGTACACATCGGGTTAATTACACGATGTGTACTGTAGCTACATGTGCAGAGAGCAGGAGCCGGCGCTGGCAGCGTGAGAGCGGTGGAGGCTGGTAACGAAGGTAAATATCGGGTAACCACCTTGGTTACCCGATGTTTACCTTGGTTACAGCTTACCGCAGCTGCCAGATGCCGGCTCCTGCTCCCTGCTCGCTTCATTTCGTCACTCTCTCGCTGTCACACACAGCGATCTGTGCGTCACAGCGGGAGAGCGACGACCAAAAAATGAAGCTAGACATTCAGCAACGAGCGGCGACCTCACAGCAGGGGCCAGCTCGTTGCTGGATGTTACACACAGCGACAGCGACGGGACATTGCTGCAACGTCACAGAAAATGGTGACGTAGCAGCGACGTCGTTGTCGTTTTTCGCTGTGTGTGACACCACCTTAAGTCTTTCTGCATTTTCTGTGGAGAGGTGTGAGCGCCTATCAGTGATGATTGCTCCAGCAGAACTGAAAACACACTCTGAGATCACACAGCAACAAGGCAGGCCAGCCCCTCCATTGCGTATAAGGAGATTTCGGGCCAAGTGTTCAGCTTGGACACCCGATAATTACAGGGAACTGAAGCGTCAGAAAGGATGCAGGTATGGTCACTCAAGTACTCCTTGAACATGTTGTGCAACTTCTCCCTCCTTGGCATTGTTACAGGCACAGATAGCCCTTGCTGATGTCCTGGTTTATTGAAAATGGCTTAGTTTGCGCACATTTTCCCCCACCTCTGTTGGACCAGGTTTTGGTGTCTCTCCCCATTAATCCTTGGTGTTGAAAAGAGTCGGTAACTCTGCCACCAGCGTTGTCTGAGGATGATGTTTTCATCAACTGATCTACAATGACCCTCTTGAAGGATTCCATTGTGCAACCCTTTGGTGACTCCAAAAGGAGAGAAGGAAATTTCTCTTTGTACCGTGGGTCCAGAAAGGTGGCCAACCAGTATAGGCCCTTCCTAAATATGGTGACTTTAGCTTTCGTCCTGTGCACGCTGCTCTCTGATTCCCCCTCCTCCTTTCTGTCTGGCAACCTACCAGGACTCTGAGTGGCGTGCATGCGCACTTCGGATTTCGGAACGCCGCGCAGGATGGAAGATGGGCATCGGATGGCTGTAGCGCGCCACTATGGGACGGTAAGTGACACTATTCCAGATATAAGCAGCCATTCACATCACCTCTGCACCTCCCGACGAAGCGGTAGCGAAACGCATCGAGGTGCAGGGTGGTGTGTCTGTACGGGGTCCGAGGTTACACCCTGGTAGGTTACTCTGCCTGCATTTCCAGTTTGGGGTACCCCAAAGTGATTCCTAATCACATCCGATTGTTAAGATCTTTTTTGACTCATTTAGTCCCTCATGTCAGTATAGGTCCATGGACTGGATTCTGTTGTTTGCAGCACTTCCTTTAAAACTTGGACAGGATAGATTACTTGACTGGTTTACATACTATGTCTGTAATGTTATGTTATTTCATCATGTGCTATGAATTTAGGACAGTGGCTGCTGTTATGCACTCAGATTAACCTGACTACATGAGTTGGCTATATATTATTAGGGATCATTCACATTTTCATGTTTAATATGTGTGATGTATTATAGAAGGTTGAATGCCCGTAATTCTAATGGGATATCCCTTATATCTATATTCATTTAACCCTCGGATCTGATTTCTCAGACACACCTCCCTGGTTGTGATTTTACAAGCACTACTGCACTTTGTGTTTCCAAGTGACATCCCTTTAACAAATTTGTATATGAATGAATAAAATTGCACTTTATGATCATGAAATGGAATTTTCCTGTATTTATTATGATATTAGTGTGATAATCATGAGTTTTAAAGGTCTTCTTCTCTCTAACCAGTATAGGTTGTTGGATAAAATGTGTATCATGGGAGGGTCTTGCTACAGACACTTATACATGAACTGTGCCATGTGGGCCAAGCTGCAAACAGGCAAAGGTTCTGTGTCCCCACCAGGAGGAACAATACCCATTATCTCCTCATGCTGACTCACCTTCTCCACCTCCATCTATGCTGGACAGACATGAAGCTGGGGTTGAGTGTCCCCTGTGTAGCAGGGGCAGGCTGGGCCGGGAGGCAGGGGGGCAATTGCCCCCCAGGCTGCTCTCCCAGCTATTGTAGAGGGCCGGCCGCCTGCATAATGTCATTATAACACACATGGCCACGCAAAGTGAATTGCGCGTGGCCATGTCTCCTGTACTGTGATGCGGTCGGGCACACTTACACATTACAGGCGCAGACAGTGCTGACCGACCGCATAGTACAGGAGACACGTCCGCGCGCAATTCGCAGCCATGTGTGCTATAATGGCGTCTTGCAGCGCGCGCTGCCTCTTTCCAGCCGAGGAGCATCAGATAAGGGCTAGGAACTGCCTGGGCAGTGGGTGTGACCGGCTTTGTTAGTGGGTGTGGCCATGTTTCCTTCCGTCCACTATAATCATGCAGGATTCGCTCCCCCCCTCTCCCCCTGTGCCCTCCCTGCACCCCCATCTGAAGGTCTTACCTCAGACCCCCGCTTCTATTATGAAGAACTCCAGGACACCTGGAGTTTCTTTCTGTCATTAGCTGTGTTGCTGAGGCCCCGCCCCGTCTGATCACATGGGCGTGACGTCACCACAGGTCCTTTAGCCTACATGGATTTACCATCAAACAAGCCTGTGGCCGCATGGGAGAGAAGAAGAGGAGAGAAGTGTCCCCCAATCATCAAAATGAAACAGCCCCCCAGTATGTGTCTGTGTGTCTGAGTGTGTAGGATTGGGTCTGTCTTTTGTATATGATTATATGAGAAGCGTATACATATTTGAAAACATTCAATGTGACTATATCTGTGTATGTGTCTGTATATATGTGTGTGTATACAGCTGTACGCAGGTGTCTGAATGTGTATATGGCTGTACGCAGGTGTCTGTATGTGTATACGGCTGTACGCAGGTGTGTGTAGGTGTATATGGCTGTACGCAGGTGTGTGTAGGTGTATACGACTGTATGCTGTGTGTACACATCTCTGTACTGTATGTTTACAGTCCGTGTTTCGGGGGTTGTGTATGTGTCTAAGATACCTGTATGTGAGGCTGCGTGCTCACCATCAGGGTTCACAGCGTTTTGGACTCAGTGTGTTTTCGCTGCATTGTACAGTACAAGCACAGTGGATGGAATTTCTAGAAATCCTATGCCCACTGTGCTCGTACAGCCCACAGCGAAAACTGACCTATGGTGTGGCTTCCCGAGCCCTGGCATGTCAAGAGAGAACAGAAGAGAGAGACCACAGTGGCCCGAACCCTTACTGTGGGCACAGGCCTCTGTGGTCCCTGCGGAGAGAAATCGTGGCCCCGCAGGAGAGGACATGCTGTGTCCAGGACATAGTATGTCCAGACCGTGGGCACATGCCCTTATAGTGTATTGTGTATGTGTAAAACATATCTTTAGGGCACAACACTAAATCTATATGGGTGAGTGCCCACCATCAGGTGTCCTCACGGTATGGACGCAGCATACTTTCTCTGGCTGTTACGCTGTTCTCCTGGGCAGGAGATCGCGCTGTCGGTGCACACCATCAGAGTGACTGTCAGCGGATTTATGCTGTGTTCTCCGGCTCAGAGCACTAGCATCGCTGCTAGAATTTGACATGCTGAGGATAGGAAAGCAGCACCACAGGTCAGTTTATTGAGCAAAAGAAGCCCAGAGGGACAGAGATTTCTATAAATCCATCCACTGTGCCTGTACTGTGCAATGCAGCATTTTGGACACAGAGAAAACACTTTGTGTCCAAGACACTGCTGACACTGATTGTGGGCACGGACCCTAAGGGCTCGTTGACATATGTTAGGGCATTTCATTTGTCTTTCCATGTTTCTGAAAAGAAAAGTGAAATTAACCCCTGCACTGTGACGTAACTATGTCACCACCTCTTGTCCTCCTTCACGTGTCTGTGTATCTGGTATGTGTTGTATCAGTTTTATTCACAGTTACCACCACGCGTACCCATTATAACCTGTGGTGCTGCTCGCATGTCCTGTTCGTGTGTTTACACAGACCTTGTGTGATCCCTACTGAGACATCTGTTTTTTTTCCAAGCAGCGCACATGACAAGACCCAATAGAAGTCTATGGGGCCGTGAAAAACACATACAGCACACAGATGGCATAAGTGTATAGTCCGTGTGCTATCCGTGTTCCGTACGAGTTTAACATTGAAAATATAGGATAAGCTTTGTAATTGCTGTATATGTAGTTAGTTGGGTAATGGTACTGTATCTATGTAGTAAGCGTGGTTTTGCTCCTATATCAATACAATAAGCTCAGTTATGGTACCATATTTAAGCAGTGAGCTTAGTTCTGGTACTATGACTATGCAGTAAGCTTGTTCTGTTCCCATAGCTATGTACGAGGCTTAGTGTCCTGTTGCCGTTTCTATGTAGCAGACTGAGTAAGTATGATTTTGTTCCTGTATGGGTACAACAAAGTCGGTTCTGCTCCCATATCTCTGTAGTAAGCCCGTTTCTGCACCCTTATCTCTGCAGTAAGCTCTATTCTGTTCCCATATCTCTGTAGTAAGCTCCTTGCAGTTCTATTATCTATGTAGTCATCTTGGTTCTGTTGCAGTATCTATGAAAGGAGTAAGCGCGGTTCTGTTCCCATATATATGTACCAGTCTGTTCATAAAGTCTGTTACCACTGCTGCTTTAATGCAGCGGCTAGAGATAAACAGACCAAAGGTGGTTCGACGCAACTTGAGGGCCACTGCCTTAGGCTATGTCCGCACGTTGCTTTTTACCTGCTTTTTACCTGCTTTTTTGCTGCTTTTTCAACTGCAGCGTTTAATGCCAAAATGGTTGTGTTCTGCTTTTCAAGCAAAGTCTATGGGAATTTGGGTTTCTTGTCCGCACTATGCAGTTCAAACTGCAGCCTTTTTGTTGCAGAACTTTGGTCAAAAACTCAGCTTTGCAGTGCAAAACCCAAATGGCAAAAACAACTGACATGTGAATTGTTTTTGCCATTTGGGTTTTGCACTGCAAAGCTGAGTTTTTGACCAAAGTTCTGCACCAAAAAGGCTGCAGTTTGAACTGCATAGTGCGGACAAGAAAACCAAATTCCCATAGACTTTGCTTGAATAGAAGAACACATCCATTTTGGCATTAAACAGCGCAGAAGAAAAAGCAGCAAAAAAGCAGGTAAAAAGCAGGTAAAAAGCAACGTGCGCACATACCCTTATGATTACCTCCCCAGGCTAAAATGTGCCAGCCAGCCCCTGCTATGTAGCATTGGGAGTCCCCTGGGTAGCACATAAAAACAAGTCTTCTTCCTCCTCATCCTCCTCATCATCACCCAATGTTGCCTCAGAATATTGGCTGGGCTGGGTAGTATCACCCATTGGGAAATATGGCTCCATAGCCACATGCTGGGCACTCAAAGATTCCTCTTTGAGATTATGCAATGATTGTTTCAACAGACACAGAAGTGGGATGGTTAAGCTGATAATAGTCTAATCACTACTCACGAGCTTGGTGCAGTACTCAAAATTCTCAAGAACTTCAAAAATGACAGCGATCCATACCCACTCAACAGTTGTTATGTGTGGTGGCTGATTCTCAGTCTGACGGGCATGTTGAAGCTGGTATTCAGCTACTGCCCTCTGCTGCTCAGTAATCCTTGCCAACATATAGAGTGTAGAGCTCCACCTTGTGGGCAGGTCACACATGAGTCAGTGATTTGGCAAATTAAAGTGCTTTTGCAACTCTGTAAGACCAACAAAAGTGATAGAGGAATGATGGAAATGAGCACTAATACGGTGCACCTTCTCAAGTAGGTACGGCATGTTGGGGTATGTTTTCATAAATTTCTGTGGGGTGGGTAATTCAGCAGAGGATGAGGAGCAGGAGGAGGAGGGGAGACAGGAAGTGACAAATGATGAGGTGAAAACGCTAGTAGAAGTTGGGCCCACTATTTTTGGCGTGGATAGGATGTGTGATGTTACAGTTTGCGACTTTGCCCCAGCATCCACCGGGTTCACCCAGTGTGCCGTAACAGATATGTATCGTCCCTGTCCACAACAACTTGTCCACGTGTCTGTTGTTAGGTGGACCTTCCAGGTTATGGTGTTGGTCAGAGCACAGTTGAGATTGTTTAACACGTGCTTGTGTAATGTGGGGATGGCACAATGGGCAAAATAGTGGTGGCTGGGAACACTGTATCATGGGGCAGCCACAGCCAAGAGATCACGGAAAAACTGTGTTCCCACAAGCCTAAATGGCAACATCTCCATGGTTAGCAATTTGGCAATGTACAAGTTTAGGTTCTGGGCCAGTGGGTGCGTGGCTGGGTATTCACGCTTCCTTTTGAAGATCTCAGGCACGGACAACTGAATGCTTCCCCGGGACAAGGAAGTGGATGTGGTTGATGTTTGCTGTGTCTGTGCAATTGAACCTTGTGGGCAGGATGTATGAACGCCTGCTTCTTGGAAAGCTGATTGTGAAGGACGTATCACAGACGACCTAGCAGTGGTTTGACCCGCAGAACAAATTTGGTACCTTGGTGTTCTGCCCACCTACTGGGGTGCTTGGCTGCCATGTGGTTCCGCATACTGGGGGTGCTCAGGTTGCCTTTGCTCTTGCCTCTGCTCAACTTGGTATGGCAGATGCTACATATTACAATGTTTTTTTCTGAAGGACTTTCAGAAAAAAAGTTCCAGACAGCGGCTGAACGCCCTCTTGCCCTGACTTGGGCCACAGTGGGGATGCTCTTGGGAACAGTTGACCCAGTTCTCACTCTGGGCAAACCACTAGCCCTTGGTGACTGTGTTGGTGCTACATATCCATCTTCCACTGTGTTACTGTGCTGGCTATGCATGTCAATGGGCCAGGTCGGATCAGTGGACTCATCATCGACCACCTCGTCTTCCATCTCATCCTCCTTCCCACTTGAGATTGTAGGCTGACCTGATGGCAATTGTGTCTCATCAGCCTTCACCTCTGAGGACAGTAAATCATGCCTGTAGGTTCTCAAATGCTTGCTCATCAATGCATGCCACCTCCTCATGTCCCTCTTCAATGCTGCATGGTGAGAGGCCAGAGCAAACCAAAGGATATGTACAAAACAGATCCTCAGAGTGGCCAAGCTTGGGGTCATATGTCTCCTGTGACTGATGAAGGGGGGAGGAAGGAGGACCAGGTTGAGGACTAGATGGGTCAGCCTTCTGTGTATCCACAGTAGACTGTGGTTGTGGAAGATTGGTTGCTTCTTGACAAATGCGAAGAGGCCTTGTCTGCAATCCAAGACAGAATCTGCTCTCGCTTTTCTGGCTTCCACACACGTTTACATTCCAGAACGGAAAATTTGGCAAAGAACATAGTGGATGCATCAAGCTTCTTCTGACCTGACCCAGACTTAGTGCCTTGTCACTCACCATTAACAACACCACGCCCACGTCCACGATCCTGTCCCTTAACAACTGCCTTTTTTGTCATTTTGGGTTTTGCTGACATATTTGCAGATTTGATAGCCCAATCCAAGCTAACTTTGACCCCAAAAATATTGTGGAGAAAGTACAAGTGAGTACTTTTTTACCAGGCAGTATAAAATGGTAGTGTCCTGCTTTGTCTTTGTAAAAGCTACCAGCAACGTATTAATGTGGCTGATGTGGATGGATGGCACAAGTCAGGCTGTGAACCCCTAAATATTGTGGAAACAGGAACGGTGCTTTACTGTGTCTGGCAGCAGTAAATGCTAGATTCCTGCTTTGTAATTATTTTCAAAAGCCACTAGCAACGTATGTATGTGTCTTGCTGTGGACAGATGGCACAAGTCAGGCTGTGAAACCCTAAATATTGTGGAAACAGGAATGGTGTGTTTAGTGTATCAGGCAGCACAACATGGTAAAGTCCTGCTTTCTATTTGCAGCCTCTAGCAATGTATGAATGTGGCTGACATGGACGGACGGCACAAGTCAGGCTGTGAACCCCTAAATATTGTGGAAACAGGTCCCCATTCCCTACCTAATCCACAATCTCTCTCTCCCTGCTGTGACTTTGTTCAGTGCTATTAGCTCTTAAAAGATCTATTGTATTCTGGTTCCTGGACGGTACTATGGAGGTAGTGACATACATTGCTTTAAACACTGTCCCTGCTCGGAAATCTGTCCCGCCATACAATATACTGACCTACACTGCAGGTAACCCTGAAAAGGGCTTTTTGAGTTATTAAGAGGCCTACACTCTCTGTAGCAGCTGCTCACTCTATCCCTACACTGATACAACGCTGGCTTCAGACGCAATGTGCGCAACATAGTGGCGGAAGGACTTTTATAGACCCTATGACACTGAACGGCCAGCCAATAATGATAAGGGGGCATAATTTAGGGTGATGCAATCCAAGTTATGCATCTACATCTTAAACCCGTCTGCATTCCAAATCATGAGTCATTTGTCAGTATGCATGCTATTCATCCACACAGACTAGTGATGTTCACAGATCTACACAGGAAATATGACTGACTTTATTACAGAATTTCACATAGATTTAAAGAAATCAGTTGGCTAGGAGCCAAGAATATGTAACACGTCTTCTATTGGGTAAATGAGAAAAAGAGCTTATTCTGAGATATATATGTATATGTGTTTCATCATTTTATATTATGCTAAGTCAGCATGATTCACTTATGACCAATCCTTTCAAGGCTGCAGTTATCCCAGTTGCTTGTGCACCTTTTTCTACTACACTTTTACCTTCCACTCAACTTTCCATTAATATACTTGGATACAGCACTCTGTGAACAGCCAGCTTCATTAGCAATGACCTTTTGTGGCTTACCTGCCTTGTGGAGTGTGTTAATGACCGTCTTTTGGACATCTGTCAAGTCAGCAGTCTTCCCCATGATTGTATAAGGGACCATTTTAAAAGCTAAGCAAGCCTTTGCAGATGTTTTGTGTTAATTATTCTAATTTTCTGAGATAATGACTTTTGGGTTTTCATTGACTGTAAGCCATGAACATTAACAGACATGAAAACTTGATATAGATCACTCTGTTTGTAATGACTCTATATAATATATGCGTTTCCCTTTTTATATTAAATTACTGAAATAAATTAACTTTTTGATGATATTTTAATTTGAGATGCACTTGTATCTATATAATGAATAACATAAAACAAATTACAGCTAAATTGTTTGTATTTGCTTCAGTGTAAACTGTGTTAAAGTGCAACAATCACCAGGATTTTCCTTTATAACCTAAAGCCAGTGCTATACTGGCACTGTCATGTTGATACCTTTTAGGTAAAGTTTGTAAAGTGAACAGTTTTTTGATTGACAGCAGCTGTAGCTGCTAATAGCTGGGGTGGGATTTGATAGTGACTCCCACCCTCCTGCCTGTGCATCCTCCCCCTATTATTTATGCTAATTCCATTATAGAAGTGTTTTACTAAGGTAACGTCTAAATCCCAGTGGACTGAGGGACCTCTGCTGATGTCATGCCCATGTGACCAGAAGGGGTGGGGCTTCCACCAACATTGCTGATACCAGGGAGAAACATTATTTTTCTAAGTCCACGTGGGCATGAGTTGATTATAATAGAAGCAGGGGTCTGGGAGTAAGACTCCCATATGGTGGGGACAGGGGGGCAAAGCCCCTCCTTGCATGATTATAGTGGACGGAAGGAAATATCACCACGCCCACGAAAAAGCTGGCCATGCCCACTATCCAAGCCGGCCACGCCCAATGTCCTTCTAGCCACTGGGATTTAGCCACAATCGTTTTACTAATGGTTGTGGCAATAAATCATGGTGGCTAAAAGAACCTGTGCTGATGTCATACCCATGTGACCAAAAGGGGTGGGGTGTCAGCCAAGATAGCTGATACCAGGAAGCAACATTTTTCTGTTGGCTGAGGCCATGCCCCTTCTGGGCACATGGGTATGACATCAGCACAGGTCCTTCTAGTCACCATGATATATAGCCACAACCTTCTATAATGGTATTAGCATAAATAAGAGCTAGTGGGAGAATGGACAGGCAGGGGGCAGGAATCACTATCAAACCCCACTTCAGCTATTATCTGCTCATCACCTGCTGCCAATCAAAAAACTGTTCATTTGACATGCTTGCTTGTGTTTCAAAAACTATCAATCTTAGCTGACAACTAAAGGGATGTATAGAATCAGCATGATAGTGCAAGTACATCACTGGCTTTAGGTTATATAGGAAAATCCTGGTGATTGGTGCACTTTAAGTAAATGGGTTTTTTTTTCTTATTTGTATAAAACAAATTTTGTAGAAAAAAAAAACATTTTCTCTAAAAACTGAAGATACTTACAAGTTATCTGCAGTTCAGTGTCTCTAGAACGTGAAAGAAAGGAACACAATTATACAAGCAAACCAACATCCAGATAAAGTGTTGGCCCCAAATGTATTCACAACTTGTTTTGCTGACTTTTTCACACAAGCCTCATTTTTCACATATTGGGATATGAATGAACCAATCACAAATACGAAAGGTCAGATATGGCATCATAGATATTAGAATAACAAAGCTTCAGTATAGTTTTACACCATCATTGACAGCAACAGTTAAATAAAATCTGGCAGCAGGTTTTTGATATCTAATCTGAAGACATCACACTGCAAGGGTTAAAACATAGAATTCAGGGATGCCTGCCTTGTCAAGGTATGATTTGTTGTTTATTTCCTATGCTTGTATAAGCAGCAGGACTTATCATTGCTCGGACTGCAATGTCACACATAGGACAGTCCAGCACACCCCCTCCTCTGACACTTCACTTTCAAGCTACAATCTCTATTGAGAGCCTGGTGTGGGCAGGACAGCTCGCTAAGCTCTGCTACATGGCTAAATCTAAAAATTCTGATTGTGTCAGGATGGCTGCACCCAGCAATCTAAGTGATCCGTCATGGAATTCAGGATCTCTCTGCCTCCATCATGCTGCTCTTAAATGAGGTTGCAAATGATATGCCCATGCCGGGGCTCGTTACCAATGGCAAGGCCTGGTTCCGTGACCCTGGTGGTGTCGTTTAAAAATAAAAGGGATGATAATACATTATTCGTGATGCCTCCTGTGGTATGCAGCGGCAAGGTATCTGCTGCGGGATAGGGACCTCTGGGGCAGATGGTGGCTCAGCTGAGATGTTATAGCTCTCCACATGTAGAGCAGGGCCCCAGGGCGGATAGGGGTGGTAGTAGTAGTCTATGATGGTGGGACTGCAGGGCTGAAGGCGCAGATGATAACGGAGTGACACAGGGATGCAGTCTCAATGTTTTTACTAACTGTAGCAGTTTCCAAGGTTACACGACATGCAAGCGACAGCCTTTGGAGTGCCGGGGTTCGCTGTGATGGGTTCCAGCCGATCCCGGGAAGTTCGGAGGTTGAGTCCGGTGCACTTTTCTCAAGTGTACCCTTTCCTGGCCGTCTTCCTGTGCTTGCTTCACCCTCCTGCCTTGCGCCTTCACACACTGAACCCTGTGCCAGTGTCCGTGGACCCTGTGGGGTGGCGCGAAGCTCAATCCCTTGGCCCTTTTGAGTCACCTTCCAGCGAATTCATGTGTGGATATGGCTTTGGTGCTTGCAGTCCCCTCAGCCGCTGGTTTTACTAGTGGGGTACGTAGGTTCTTCTCCTCTAGCCTACGGACCAGTCTCCGTGTTGCGGCCAAGTCCTTCCACCCAAAGATTATATGTGGAACAAGGCCACAGGAGGATTTTGCACTTCTCGTGGTCTCTAGGACCCCTTCTGTCTGTGCCCGGACCGAGCAGTACCTGATCCAGGCCACGGATCTTCGCTCCTCCACTGCTCCTCTCCTCTTCCTTCTCCAAACTGACTCCACACTCCACTACCGTGTTCCCACTTTACTACTGTGTTCCCATGCCCCAAGACTCAACCCTCCCAGCCTGGCTTCGGGTATAATCACGCCCTTGCCATGTCTGATGAGATGTTACTGAGTCGGAGTGTTGTGCTTTTGTGTGAACCGGTGGTGACCTCCTCCTTACCCAGGATGGAATACCACACCTCTGGATGAGGGGCAGTACCTTTGTGGTGACTGAAACCTCAGGGGTGCCACACAAAAACCTACTGATTTACAAAATGTACAAAGATTTGTTCAGAATTGTAGAAAAAAGTAAAGGACCATACATCCATAATACGCATTAATCTACTGTGGCTAAGCAAACTGATCAAGATGTTTATTAACATTTTGATCAAAATGTGTAAGCCCAGTGATACGTTAAGTTGAACCTCTTAAAGGGTCTCTAACCTGTGAGCTGTGTTTGATGACCACCATCACTGCAACACCACACCAGGGGTGTGAGTAATCTAGATGCCCAACAGCAGACAAAGCCCTTATGACTCTGGGCCTCACCACCCCAAGTACACAGAAACAATGTCAGCCACACAGTACCAACACCAAGTCAACTGATCTCAAAAAAGCATCTTCCATGTGGTCTCAGACAGCTGAGAACAAATGGGACGGGACCCTTTTTTACAGTCACCGGCTAATTTAAAAACACAGTCCCGGTACCAAGGAAAAAAAATGAGAGACTATGGAAAATTTTATAACTGTTGAACAAAAGACATGGGCCACACATCCAAATATTACATGTGGCTAAAGCAAAGTGTTCAAAACTGAACATAAGGTTCTTAGTTAACATTAGTTAAGATTATTTGTTATATATTATATTATAAGGTTGTATATTATTATAGTTGACTTGCAGGGTCCATAGGTATCCAGTGACCATGCTCCTCCTTCTCCCTAGATTCCAGCTGCCTGCCTCACCTTCCTATCTGACACATGAGGAATTTGTAACTTTTTCTCAGTCCCTTGCAGCCCATAGACAAGACAAGGAATCTCTGCAAAGATGAGCTGGAAACAGGTTTTATTTCTGGCAGTTGCAACAACACTAGTGCTTCTTGGAGGTAAAAAATATCTACTAAATCTAGAGTCAGGAGGGTCTGATACTGTGTGATGTTGTCGCATATGAGGGGTTTACCTGACGTGTCGCTTCCGTATACGAAGGTGTATTATTTGTCATGTCTAACAGCTTAACTGATATACTGTGTCAGTGAGATATTAGGGTTTATCAGGTACATTGGGTCATTTCCCCACATATGAGCGGTCTCTCTGATCTATTCAGTGGTGTTCCTGCAAGTGACATCTTAAAGATTGTGTGGTGTTCCTACATATGAGGGGTCTGTCTGGGACATTGTGTGATGATATTTTAGATATGACATGTTTGATACTTTGTTGAATGATAGAATGTGGGATGATTTATAGATGGGGGGTTTGCCTGATACAGTTTGGTATGATTTATATACCAGGGGGGTCCTATCTGATACAGTGTGGGATGATTTATACACAGGGGGGTCCTATCTGATACAGTGCGGGATGATTTATATGCAGGGGGTTCCTATCTGATACATTGTGGGATGATTTATATATGGGGTCTCTATTTGACTCATTGTGGGATGATTTATATATGGGGGGAATGGGGGCTTATCTGATACATTGTGGATGATTTATATACGGGGGTTTATCTGATACAGTGTGGGATGATTTATTTACAGCTGTCCTATCTGATACATTGTGGGATAATTTATATTGGGGGGGTTATCTGATACATTGTGGATGATTTATATACGGGGGCTTTATCTGATACTTTGTGAAATGATTGATATACGGAGGAGTTATACACAAAGTGTCTATACTACATTGTGGGATGTTTTATATACAGGGATGGAGGGTCTCATACCTTGTGCGATATCTTACATATGATGGGTCAATCTGATACATTGTGGAATGATTTATATACAACGCATCTATCATATATTATGGCATGCTTTACATTTGACTGGTATACCTAATACATTGTGAGATGCTTTAAATACAAGAAATCTATCCAATATATTATGGGATATTTTACAAAGGGTTTATCTGGTACACTGTGGGGTATCTTACATAGGAGAGGAATATGTATATGTTTCTCTGATACACTGTGGAATATCTTACATATGAGAGGAATATGTATATGTCTCTCTGAGACACTGTGGCTTTCCCACACAAAGGGTTTTATTATGTGATGTTTGTACATATGAGAAGTTCATTCAATCTATATCCCAGATATATGAGAGAAAACACTAGATGAATTAGTAAATATCTAGTTATACTATAGAATTTTAAACAAGCTTATTGCTGAAAAGTGCTAGGTTTATGTGCTAACATTCACAGTAAGCAATCCGTGTATATGCTATGGATGACATATGTGTAATTGATGTCTATGGGATTATAGCAGCTCCATCCTTCATTTCTTATACCATACTTATAAATTTAGACACAATGACATATCATTCAACATTCTCTTGTCTTATATGTGGATTTTAATCTGAATTTGGCACAGATTTAACACTTCATAATTTTGCTAAATTACTGCAGCAAATCAAAAGCATATGGGTTTTTTGACAGATTTATCAGGAATTTAAAATCACAGCCTCAGTGAATCCAACCTTACAGAGGACCATATCTATATAAAGTACAATATATTAATCCATTTCATATAAATATGACGTTATTTCTCCTCTTTGATTTCTCTCTAGTTTTCCATGTCAGTGAAGGTGCTGCGGTAAGAAGCAGTGATGATGGGGCAGCGGACAGGACAGAGAGTAAGTATTGTCTACACATATTAGGCTGCAAAATAGCCTGAAAAAGTGTCTTGTTTCACCATCCCAGTAACTGAACCTATTAGTAAGAGGTTCTGTTCTAGATCTCAATATAAACCTTAAACACCATTAAAGTGCACTCTATCCACAGGCTTGAATAAGATTTTCATGCAGGAATCTGAGGCCTCCAACTTCTTCAAGAAACGTGGCAAGAGATCAACTAAGTCCCAGGATGAAATAAATGGTGAGGGTATTTGCTTTTGATACATGTTTATTTTTCTGCTCTGTGGTTTCCTTGAAATCGGTCAGGTTTCCTGGGGTCACCATAAAGGACTGAATTTGTTTGTTGCCACTGGATTTTAAGACTGAATCTGGTTTAGGAGATTTCATTCTAATACTGATAGTCGCTAAATGTTTACAACAAAAAGCATCCCAAGCTTAGCTGTATAATTTTCTATTAATTAATGTATATTTATTTAGTACATTTATTTTGATCCCTGGGCTACAATCACACGGCAGATCCATGTACATACAGGCCCACTGGCGGACACAGACAGAAAAGAGCCCCTGTGCAAGAACAATATATGGGCCCTTTACAGCCCAAAAACTCATCAAATGCACTATTCCACCTGCTTTGGGGGTAGAAATTGCCCCCCTTGACCTCTTGGGCCCCTGTGCAGCTGCTTCTAGGAAGATCTCTCTAATGCAGCACCAATGGCGCAATTCTTTTCCTATTGATTGAAGTGGAATCTAAAAGAAAATAACACACCATATGAAATCGGAGTGATACAGGGATAGGGTGGGAACAAAAAGACTTGTATTGTTTGGAAGACTTGTAAGTTCACTTTTCAATTGACAGTACTCCATTACTCGAGAAAGAAGAGAGCAGCGCATGCGCGATCACCTGTACTGCCCCCACAACAGTGGCCGGGACCGTTATCAAGATAGATTCTGTGACTATATGACATCAATGTGTAAGATGGGAATGTATGTGTCAATCACCGGCTTATTCTCATTAGATGCTGATTGATACTCATAACTTGAGTAGTTGCTATAACAGCAGGAATATCACACATACGTCTATTCCATTTGCTTATTTAATTAGCAATTATTCAGGAAATATTAACATCATCTCACAGTTTATTCAGCCATGTCTGAATGATCTTATACTCATGTAGACTTTTTTCCTTAACGGTCAGGTATTCCGGCTACGATGCTGTTTTCATTACTTTGTACAATGAAGGAGTCTCTTTACTTTCACAGTATGCGTGTACTGAGCGGAGCAGCTGAGTGTCTGGTATGTGCTGGGTAGCACCAGGCAGCTGCAGGAGGTGCAGGGCAGCCTGGAGAAACCAGCCGAGCCTCTAGTATCCTCACCTTCAGCTCATAGGAGCAGCTTGCTGGAGATGGCTGGCTGCATCTTCTGTCTTGCAGCAGACTCACTACATGAACTTTATTTTTGCTTTTACATGACAACAAAGTTTTTTATGATAGTTTTTTTGAAGGAGAATTATGTATTCAAACAGAGGTGTTGCCTTAGAATATGATGGATGAAACGTTTAGGTCAGCTGCGTATCCATTTGACACACGTTTGTGCATATTTCCATTTGGATGCATGTGTTTTTTTAGGATCGATATAATGTAATCTGCTGCAGTTTTATCCTTAAAGGGAACCTATTACCTGATTCATGTTGCCCAAACCATAGATCAAATCGTGGCTGCATCATATTGTTCTCTGAAAATCTAGCATCTAAGAAAAAAAGATATACTTTTATAATCTGGACGGGGACCATGAACAGAGATGTGTCTATCGCCTGGCCGGATACACCCAAACCAGCTTCAGGTTATTGACATGTCTGTTCCATAGTGATAGTGAGATGATAGATAGGTCTCTTACTGTAAAACAAAAAAAATAAAAAAACATTGAAGATAAAAAAATGAATTTATAAATCTAAAACCTATGGATAACGTATGTGCCTGACCCACGGCCGTGGGGTACCCGGTCCCGGGCTTTTAGTTCTCAGGGGATTGTCACAGGTGGCTGTGCCGATCCCGTGGCCCTGGTGGTAGTTTAAAAGAAGTCTGGTAAAAATAAATAAAATAAAAGTGTCTTGTGACGCCACCTACAGTTCTCGGTAATATTACTGGCGCTGCTTGCAGACCTCTGGGGTGATGACAAAGCAGCTAGTTTGTAACGCTCCCCGTAGGTGGGGGGATGTTCCCGAGGCCTTTGGGAAGGATTGGGATTTTACACACAGGGAGGGAGCTTACCACACGAGTCTTGATACCGGTCTCTTCAGGGCCACTGATGTGTAACTCCCCATGTTCAGGCAAACGAAGTCTATAGTGAGAGCTGTACCTTTGATAACAATAACTGTCACACACACACACCGGGTCTCTCTTTCTGTACCTTTACTGATGTTGTTAGTAAGGTTAAGTCCAGGATACAGTCCGGGTGGTCGGGTGACCGTTAGAATTTCCACATTTGTGAGATAGGAGGCCTCCTTATTTCTGTATGCTTGCTTAAGTCCTGGGCTGTCTAAAACATGTCCCTGACCTCTCACTTGTATAGCAAGTGATGAGAGCCGTTCTCCTGAGCACTACTTACTCCGCTGCAGTCCCTGGCTCTATTGATGGCGGTGCTACAAGTGTTACTGCGCCAGGGGACTGAAGTCCCCTTCGCCCTCTGGTCTTTTCTGCTGGGCCTGAACGAACCCGTACAGACTTGGACTCCGGTGTCCGGGTTGCTTATTTTGGGGTGAACTGAACTGGTCACTCCGCCCCCTTTCTGTCTCACCTCACCTCTGACCCTCACTCTGGATCTCTCACACTTGCTGAGCTTTCCTCTGGTATCGGTCTAACTCAGCACCGTTTACCAGGTTTCTTCCTTAAACCTGTCCCACACTCAACTCTACTCAAAAGACTATTACCCCACCCTCAGCATTTCTTAAAAGAGACCTCAACCGACATCAGCTATTAAGCCTGACGTCAGTTAGTCGAGCTTTCCCTACAGGCCTGGAGTGGAAAGTTTTGTGATGTGAATTCTCACAATTTGGAAATCCCTTCCTGCACTTACCAAATGTTACTGTGGCTATTTATCCATAGGGTTCCACATATGCAAAAGCATTACCTTACATTTGTATGTCAGGCAGTCACATGATCTGCTAACCATCACCACCCCCCTCTACAAATAATGGAATGTAAAATTACAATATAGATTATTGCTTTGAAATGCATCCAGTTGTATCAGTTCCACAATGGATAAATGTTAGTAAGGATGTTATCCAAACCTCGGTCATGTATAATATAAAAATACCGAACACATAACCCCCTCCTTCACTTAGTTTTACCATTGAACAATTATGGGTACAAGTGCTCCCTGCTACAAAACAATAGAACATAAACTACATGATTAAGGAATGGTTCACCTTAGTTCAAACACGAAATACCCCATATCTAAACCCACTAAAACATACAAAGAAAGGGTCTATGGAAGCCCCACCAATAAAAACTTTGCACCATCAGATGCTCCTTGATGCCCCTAACTGCGTCACATCGATTCGGGGCCCTGCTGCTGAATGGCACCTCCCATAATCTGTCCCTCTGAGACCTCGGCTCAGTAGTGACTGCCACAGTGTTTCTGAACATTAATAAACTAGGAAAAAGGGGAGTAAGATACTAACCCCTAAAGCGGGTCCCCCACTTCCCCCTTAACATACCAGCAATTGGCTTTCCAAAGACCCATTCCCGCCCACTACCATGACATAAGGGTTAACCCTACACAGCCTACAACACAGAAAACAGTCAATTTTTTAGTCACCTACAAAATAAATAAATAAATAAATAAATAATTGGTGGATGGGTGGGATGCTAATCCACCAATTAACTGAACGTGCCCTGCCTATATGCTGATCCCCCTACCAATCAGGTAAGAACCCGTAATGAGAACTCTCCTTGATCCCTCCCCCAAGTTTGAAAGAAACTCTGAACCCCAGCTTGCAAAACGCCATTTTAAATAAAAACAAGGCTCCCATCTTTAACTACCCTCATAACCACACCAGGGCCTAGCAGGCATTCTAGTCATGAGGCCCGCCCTTTTAGGGTTGCAGTATGTGCCCTATTTGACCAAGGAATGGCTGACCTTAGCTCAAACCTGAACTACCCTGTACTTAAACCCAGATTTATCCCTCTATTCTCTCCCCTTCTTCAAGAACGACAAATACTACAGGTTTCTTTGGAAAAGTTTGTCCACAGCAGCCTTTTTTTAAATTTTTAACATATCAAAATAATACACAATGAAAAGGTCTATGGCAGCCACACCGATACACACCTGGCGCCATCAGCTGCTGCCACAGAATAATAGGACATAATAAACTACATTACCTTAACCCAAACCCGAACTACCCAATACCTAAACCCACTTTTACCCCCTCTATTCTTTCTCCTTCTTCAATAATGGCAAACACTACAGGTTTCTTTGCAAAATTTTGGCCACAGCAGACTTTTATTAATTTTTAACATATCAAAATAACATACAAGGAGACGGTTTATGGAAGCCCCGCCAATAAAGGCCTGGCACCATCATCTGCTCGTCTCTGCCCTAAACCACATTGCACCAATTTGGGGGCCCTCCTGCTGAATGGAGTCTCCCTTAATTTGTGCCTCTGAGATCTCGGCTCACTAGGGACCCCCCACCCCCAAGTATTTCTGACAACTTATAAACTAGAAAAATGAGGAGTAGGAGATTGACCCCCACTCCCCCTTCTCATAACATACCACTAATTGGCTTTCCAAAGATTTGTTCTTGCCATGACAGGCATGCATGAAACCTTATGCATGCTTGTCCCTCTACACCCTGACTAGGCCATCTCTCAAACCCAGTGCCCAAATAACAATTCTTCTCAGTGTGACAAGTGAACCACGTCCTGTCGCAAATGTTCTGCGACTAAATTTCCAACTCCCGGTGTCATACCACAATGCCCAGTTTCTTACCAAAATGCGAGCCAATTCCCTGTTAACGTTTATGGAAGCTTTGTTTAAACCCTCAATGGACCGACAATGCCTCCATGCAAGCTGGGTCTCTATGTCAGACCAAACTATTACAAGACCGAGGTAAGATGATATGCGCCACAGACAATCAAATTTGATGTCATGGATCAAATCCTTGGAAGTTCTTAGACCCAAATTCCTTCCCCCAGGTGTATTATGAAAATATCAGGAGGTCTGCCCAAACTTGCATGAAAATAAGATTCAATCTCGTCCATAACATAACACTCACCCCAATCCACCGAACCATCATCTATTCTTAATGGAGGCCAAGATGACGGCCCAAGGGAGATCTGTCCTCAATGCTCCCCACACTACATTAGCATGGCCTAGCACCCATACCAGTAATGGGCCAGCAGAAAAAGAAAAGACAACAACCAAATTGTTACAAACTTTCAGGCATGACACCCAGTCCGCCCATGCTATAACATTTTCACACGAACATACTATCGGAAACGTTCCGACTCCCATCAGCCAATCTTGGGTAACACAAATGCACTCAGCCCCCATCTTGCTGCTCCTATGCTAAATTACTGAGACCCAAACTTAGACCCTTCTAGACCAATAGTCGCTAAACATTTCTTGAAAACTGATATAAACTGAAACCGCGACAATGTCAAACGATTAGTATGAATCAACAGAGATCCAGCGTTACTCCCCCTCACTGCCAAGTACTGTGACATAATATATTCTAGGCACTCAAATAAACTTTCCACTGTCCACAGCTCAATTACACATCCCTTACCCTCCATAGCAGTCTTAGACCTCACCTTAATGTAAAATTACCTTAGATTTACAAACTACATCTCTATATTGCAACTACTAGCATTCACCAACTTGCTGATTCTAAACTCGCCACAAAATGATACACTGAACGCCACCTGAAACAACATCTCCCAGCCTGAGCTATATACCCCTTTTAAAGCCCTCAACAGTCTACCCAGTCTTTCAAAATAAAGTGGATGCCTCTAATCACACATTATCCTTCCCTTTAAATAGCCATTCAACTCTTGCCGTACCATGAAATCCTTGGTTACATCCCAAACTCCTGACAATTTGAGCCAAAAGGCCAAAGCAGCCATGCAACTGTAAAATACTGATGTTGAAACCTCTTCCTCCCTTGCATGATCTGTCAATCCTGTACAACAGTAGCTCCACTCATTATCAATCGACAAACCCCTGTCTGTACCGCTAAACAATGGCAATAATCCTACATGATGTTGTATTTTTTCCCAAGTACCTGGTGCTGCAGATCTAACCAACCTTAATGCTGATCTGATACCATGTTCCAAAGGTCTCGTGGCTAGTGAAGGGCGAACCCCCCGATGTTCAGTGTTCAGGAGACTCGCCCGAACGTTTTGTAAAGTTCTAGTTTGGGTTCTGAGATAACGCGAACTTGCGTCCGAACACCGAACTTGAGCTTTACAGTATTGGGATAGGGTGGGGGGCTGTAAAATAAAGAATATCGTTAATCATAAACATTGTCATTATACTTACA
The DNA here is from genome assembly GCF_048569485.1 of Anomaloglossus baeobatrachus. Classification (NCBI taxonomy): domain Eukaryota; kingdom Metazoa; phylum Chordata; class Amphibia; order Anura; family Aromobatidae; genus Anomaloglossus; species Anomaloglossus baeobatrachus. Next base: position 392,275,724 of record NC_134356.1, read on the forward strand.
GGTCACACGATGCGTCCTGCAGACTCTGTCTCTCGTCGCTTCTGCTGCCAAGTCCAATCATCGCTGTGCCCTCTTGGTAATCACCGCTGACAATAGGACCTTCCATGACATCATAGCCATGTGACCAGTCACGTGTGAATGCTGTATTATCTCATTGGCTACAGACTGGTCACATGATTATGACGTCTGCAAGGTCCTGCAGTGTCAGTGTCTCGGTACTCGGCGCTCGTCAGAGCATTGTATACTCAGCGAGCACCGTGTACCGGCGAGATGCTCGGGCACATGCTCGGCTCCCCGTCCCTGCATGTCGGCGCTCTTTACAGAGTCAGCCCACATGCAGGGATTTGTCTGCCACACACCGGTGAATAGCGGCGCCGGGAATCAGGTGATCGGAGATCACCGTTGCTATAGTAACCCGCCCGTCAGGTTACTATGGCAAAAAAAAGAAAAGGGCTTCCCTAGATTTTCCATTGCCAGTGAAGGTAGCAGCAAGCAGTGGGGGTTAGCAGCGAGTAGCTGCTTGGATTACCCTTAGCTAGCAAAAGAAAAAGAAGCGGGAGCCCTTGCATTCTCTGTGTCGTGTCTGTGATTGCCTGACAGCACTGTACTGTAAAAATAAATAAATCATTAAAAAAAAGAGATAGCGCTCCCCAGTATTTTTGATTCTCAGCGCGGATAAACTGGATGGCTAGGGGCTGCCACTCCCCGCTGCCTGATTTACCTTGGCTGGCGATCAAAATATAGGGAAGCCCATTATTTTTTTTTATTTAAAAAATTAAAAAAAAATGCGTGGGCTCCTGCCGTATTTTGATCGCCAGTCAGGTAAAGCCAGGCAGCTGAGGGCTGTGATTCTCGACAGCCCACAGCCGTCCATGGAAATGGCGTATTGTTTCGTAGCGCCATTTCCAGGAGCTTTACCCGACTCGTTCAGTGGCCCTGGTGGTGGCGGCATGCTGGGTAATAAAGGAGTTAGTATCATCTGAGAATACAAAGCTGGTATTCAGCCCGAAATTCATGGTGTCATGCCAAATTAGACATGGCCACCATGAATTTCTAGGAAACAAAAATAAATTCTGTGTTGTGTTTTTTTTTCTATTAGAAATAAAACAAAAAAAAATGTAGAGACTCAATCTTTATTATTAAAAGATCCTTAGTCCGACAAAATCCACTGGGACAGCAATGTCATCTCTGCTACATCACTATGCACAGCAATGGCTTGAATAGAAAAATAGCAGTGTCCGGGCGCTGCACAGAACCAGGCTATACCAGGAGGAGATTAACTGTTTAATGAACTAATTTCACAACGCGTTTCCGGGACCTTATGTCCCCTTCATCAGGTGCTAATTAGACAGTGTTTGATACACCTTATAAAGACAATCATAATTACCACAATTAAAACACTTGGAACAATAGAAAAACAATAGAAAAACAATTATTCAGTCAACATAGACAAAGATAAAAAAAATTCATAAAAAAAATTAAATCATTTGAATTCAAGGTGATCTATGATACAAATACTTAAAATATAATTATGACATATATGATTAAAACCATATGATATCTGGAATAAGTATATATATATATATATATATATATATATATATATATATATATATATATATATATATATATATATATATATATACACAAGTATATATTAAAACATAGGATTTCATAAAAAACATAATAAAAAACTTCATAAAAAAACATCATATAAGAAAATAACCATTACTTACCAATAATCATCATAAGGTAATAAGGGCTAATGTATATAATCTTATTAATAGGAAAGATATAATTAATAAATATAAATAATATATCTTTAAATCCCCAATATATGAATTACTACAATATATCATTGAATAATTTAAGAATTATAATTTATTAAAATTTAACAAAAAATATAAAATCCTATCAAACGTCTGTATCTGATTATTAATAATTGATGAGTATGTTCAATGCCTATATTCAAACCCTCTGGATTTAATGTGGCCATTTTAATTATCCAGTATGATTCCCTATTCATTAGCCTCTTATAACGATCTGGTATTTGTTTTTTCTTTTATATCACTATGCACAGACAGTGTCTATACATAGTGAGAAGCAAAGAGCAAAGTCATATCTTCTTCATCACTGTGCACAAACAGTATCTATACATAGTGAGAAGCACAGAGCCATGTCAGGCCTGCTACAGATTGATGAAGCAGAGGCTGACAGAGGGGATGATTGCACTTGCGTCTCGTATTGCATCACCCCATTCTTCCGACAGCAGCGCCTCAGCTGCATGGAAATAAACGCAGCTGACCTGCTGCTGTCGGGAGATTGTTGCATCACATCATGGCGCACCAGGACCTTTGATGACGTCATACTCACGTGAACACTCTGTAGCCAATGACGTAATACAAGATTCACACGTGACTGGATACATTGGTATGACGTCACGGAAGGTCCTGTAACTCCATGCTGGTTACCAGGCGGCACAACAATGATCTGACGGACGTGGAAGTGGCAGGAGACAGAGTCTGCAGGACACGTCGCGGGACCTGTAAGTATGATCATAATGTTTTTTTTAATATCGTGCTTTTTTTTACAGCCCCGAACCCAAACTGTAACACAAACGTCCCAGAAAGCTCGTGTTCGAGGTCGTGTGCACGGACACCATGCGTTCGGTATGGACACTGAACTTTTCACAGCTTTTTACAGTTCGAGTTCGCCCATCCCTACTCACGGCCATTGTGTTCCGTGTAGCTCCCAAAACTGGCCCCATTGAAAAGTCCTGGTCGAACCATACATTGTCTAACGCAAACTTAACATTGTCATTGGCATGGAGATTGATGATGCTGGTAATGTTAGTTTGATAGACATGCTATGAAGAAAGCAATATCCCAGCTATATGGATGCTACAATGTAATCACATTACATGAATCTAAATGCAGCCTTACAAAGTTATATTATATATAAAACCCCCTCCGATCATGCAGATCATTGTGCATCTGCATGAACCGCTTACACATCTGAGTAGGGAGTCCATAAACTTTCTATTGAGCCTATACTCAGCTGCCTGATCAACTCAAGCAAAAGCTGTAATGATGCACATTTTCAGTTATGTTAACAAATGTGCCACATCTGAACTGAGGTTTATGATCCTAAAAACACCAAAATATAATTTGCACTACCTGATCATCTTTCATCATTTACCAAGGCACATTAATAAATGCTCCAGAAACAGAACTGACTGACAGACTCTACATATTTTATTGCAGACACAGAAGTTTGATCAATGAAAATGACCGTGCACCACACTAAATAGTTAAGGTGTAAAGAAATTGGTACATATTCAAAATGATAGTGTGTATATTTTATTGCAGGTAGACCATGAGCTGAATAAATGCCACTCAGTGAAATGTTACTTTTCAAATTATGTGGGTTAGATCTGTTGCAAACACCAATTACACATATAGTATCTCCAGGTTTTTGCTTCCTCATCTGAGAGCAGCAGGGTGTAGCAACAGAGACCCTAATTCCAGTGATGTGTCCCTTACTGGGCTATTTGCTGTAGAGTTCTTAAAATCACTGTTTTAGGCCCCTTTCACACGTCAGTGATTCTGGTACGTTTGTGCTTTTTTTAAAACGTACCAGAATCACTGATATACGCAGACCCATTATAATCAATGGGTCTGCTCACACATCAGTGATTTTTAACTGAACGTGTCTCCGTGCAGCGTGCACGCGTGGCCGTGATTCTGCACGGCGACAAGTCAGTTTTTTTCTGGCATCACTGATGACCCACGGATCACACTACGGACTACCAGAAAATCACAGACATATTAAATATTTTCAACTTACCTTGCCTGCGATTCGCTCTGGAGCCTCCGCTGTCGGCAGTTTCTGCCTGGCTCATGAATATTCATGAGAGTAGGAAAACCCAACCAGGAAGTAGGTGCTGAGAGCGGTGGGCGGACGCTGGAGACCCGAGGAGATCAGCACCATGGACAGCAGCAGTGAAGGCAGGTGAGTAATGTTCATATGCAATCATGGATCACGGATTGCACATGGACAACCCACGTGTGCCGTGAATCACGGAACACGGAGGGACATGTGCGTGTTTTACATGTCAGTGAAGAACGTCTGTGTTTTTCACTGATGTGTGAAACGGGCCTTATATGCAGAGCTATCAGTTCTCTGCTGAGCTCTGTATAACCTCGCCCACACCACTGTTTGGCAGCCTTCTGTGTACACTGTCCATAGGCACAATACTGTCAATCAGTGGTGTGGCGGAAAGCTGTAGGAGAGTTTGGGTATAATTCATTATGAATACTTAAATGATTTTGATCACCTGCTGATAAAACAGTAATTTTATCACTAGAGGACTCTAATGATAAGTCCAAGTCAATGTGACTATGCTTTACAATATCCTTCTTAATTCTTCTTGTGTTCCAGCTGAGAACCGCCAGAGCCTGGCAGCAGATGAACGCAGGAGAGAGTACTACGAGGAGCAGAGAAATGAGTATGAGAACTTTGTTGAAGAGGAGCAGGATGGTGAGCTTCTCATATTAAGAATTACTTGTTATACAAGGATTTGCCTAAGGCCTCTTTCACACATACACATTTCCGTTATGTCTGTTTCACACGTACCGGAGACATGGACACATGTAGACCCATTAAAATCAATGGGTCTGCGCACACGTCCGTGTTTTCCCACAGACCGTGTGTCCGTCTGGAGCACACGGGTGACATGTCCATTTTCTGACAAAAGCAAGGGTGTCACATGGACCACACACTGACTTGATCCGTGTGAAACATACCAGAGAAAACACATGTCACATAAAAATAAAGAATTTTTGTAATTACCTGTCTCCGGCGCTGCTGATGCTTTCGGGCAACTGAGCAGGGCATGTCACTGGTGGGTGTGGAACTGCTTATCTGTGAGTGAAAGCTATCTAGGCACGCATGCCCAGATCACACATCACTCTCCTCTCAGTCCCCACTAGTGATGTGTTCTGCTCAGTTGGTCCGATTTCGGTCTGCAGCCAGAAGGATCAAAGCTACAACAATTAAAAGGTATTTACGAGCCTCTTAGACATAAGCTTACAGGAGCAGAATAGATAGCAGTATATTAGGAAAGAGTTAGGATAGAAGAAGGGGAGGGGGGGTCACATTAGTAGTGGGAAACCTCTTTAAAGGTGAGGTCTTCTATGATTGTAGACTTCCCTTTCCTTTTCTTCATCTAGCCGAGACTGCAAATAACTACTTCCCTTGATAATTGTAGAGTTTGTTGCTAAAACATCTTTGCCCCGAATGGTCATCCTCCGTTTGTATATAGATACACAAAATAGTTCTGAGGTCTAAATTTAATTCAGGCCCCAGACCAGATCCTAAAAGGGATGACTGGCACCATCAGTACGGCATAAGGAGATAAGTGGTGTTGATGACTGTGTTTTCACAAAGCTGCCAGAATGTGAGGCTTCATGTGAATGCACCTGTGCATGAAGCCTAACAGGTATGTGCATACACAATATCAATGGCACCGATCAATTGCAGAGGTGATGCAGCATTGGTCTACAGTACACATACTGTAACTGAATAAACATTAACTAAGACCAATGTTACCACCATATATACCGTATTTTTCGCTTTATAAGACGCACCTGATTATAAGATGCACCCCCAAATTTGGTGAAGGAATAGAGAATTTTTTAATAAATGGGGTCCGTCTTATAATGCCAGTGTCCGTCTAACAAATCATATAGGGTATATGTCCCTCATAGCCCCCCCATCCTAAAATTAGCCCTCTGAATCTGGATATGGCCCAGTGATGCCACATGTTCCCTATGCCTGGCACACATCCTCTATGGCTGGCACACGGCCCACTGTGGCTGGCACACGGCCCACTGTGGCGGCACACGGCCCCATGTGGCGGCACACGGCCCCATGTGGCGGCACACGGCCCACTATTGCTGGCACATGGCCTCATGTGGCTGCACACGGCCCACTATTGCTGGCACATGGCCCCATGTGGCGGCACACGGCCCCATGTGGCGGCACACGGCCCCATGTGGCTGCACACGGCCCACTATTGCTGGTACATGGCCCCATGTGGCGGCACACGGCCCCATGTGGCGGCACATGGCCCACTATTGCTGGCACATGGCCCAATGTGGCGGCACACGGCCCACTATTGCTGGCACACAGCTCCCTGTGTTATATATCGCCCCATGCTGCTGCTTTTAGTAAAATAAACTTTCCTTACCTTCTCCAGCATTGTCCTGTCTGTGTCCCCCTCCTCGGGGTTGAGCTCCGGCCTCCTGCATTTCCTGGTTCTCGGCCGGTCATGTGATCGGCACGGCAGAGTGAAATCTCTTGTGCCTTATCACAGCAGCAGGAGGGAGGCCGGGCAGACACGCTGGAGGAGGTGAGTAAAAAGTTTATTATTTTACTGTTTGCAGCAGCATGGGGGCCATAGCTAACACGGGGGAGGGGGCATGTGCAATCAAAGAAGGGCGCAGGCAGATATAATATACACTGCTGCCCCAGCCCATCGCTGCGGTGCACTTTCAGCACCATGGTGGTGGACAGCGGCTGTGCATATTATATGAGCGGGAGCAGGAGATCAAACGCTGCTGCTCCCAGCTTTCACAAGTCCCCCAGCAGAGCTCCAGAGCTGCCCGCACCTCCCCTGGACTCTGTAGTGTATATATATACACACACCCCCCCCCCCGTATACGTATATTCGGATTATAAGACGCACCCCCTACTTTCCCCCAAAATTTGGGGGAACAAAAGTGCGTCTTATAAAGCGAAAAATACGGTAAGTTTTACACATGCAGTCTGCAGATCAATCATAAGTGGCTATAGATAGGTCTCTTGATGGCTAAGTTTGGTTGTCTTAACTTTCCCTAATCTGCATCCGAACTATTCGTACTCGCTATACTCATAACGAGTACTGTCTAATACTCGTGTATTCATTCCATATAGCATGTGCAATGCAAGTCAATGGGGACTACTCGCAATGTAACGAGTAACCCGAATTCTGCACTATTTGCTACTCGCATGAATAGTACGGCATTCGGGCTACTTGTTACTTTGCGAGTTTTCCCCATTGTCTTGCATTGCACATGCTATTGTGAACGAATATTCGAATATTAGACAGTACTCGTTATGAGTATAGCGAGAACGAAGTTAGGTACTCAACTCTACCATTCTCCATTCTTCAAGATGTCTTTGCAGAATTTGTCAAAAATAGAAAAAAAAAATGTTATTCTTAATTTATTATCTACTGAATAACAGTCAAAAATATATTTGTCCTGTAACTGAATTCCTTCCTACATTTTCCTAACTAACACAGTAACAAACCCCCCATTTATGCACCACACAGTTATATCACTACCTTTTGTGCTGTCTACATAATAATGCCTCTCTGTGCACACATTCAGTAGAGTGCTGCTACATTCCTTACCATGCTTTCAACTCTTTCGTAGGCAGCTGCCTCTGCTTTTCTATATTTTTATCTCGATACATCCCCTTCTCCTCACATTTGTAACATTTAAATCTTATAAAACAGCTTCTTTTTACATGTACAATGCTAAGTATGCATGGCTTACAATACAATATTAAAATATGACAGATTCTATTGTATGCCCTATAAAAGGTGGAGAAATTATTGCTTTCTGAAAAGTCATCAGCATTTAAGAGATTGTAATATTTTTGTTTCATCGAGCTTCTTACTGGCCCCATACATAGATATGTTTTGTGCTTTCTATATTTTAAAGAAACTTAGACTTCATGGAAGTAAATAAAATTTATTTGAAAGGCCCATTAAAGTCTGTGATGTTGTGCATAATGTGTATACACGGTCAAGTCATAAGCAAATAAATGACGCCTGTGGACTTCTGCTTCTTGCTCAAATGTTTAAAATGTTCCACTTGTTCAACTTGTGATCTTTAAAAATTAAACTTCCCAAGGCAAATCATGGAAAGCAAAATATAACTAATCATAGGAGGTGCAAGAGGTAACTAAAAGGATTTTTTGTACTCACTGTAAACTCTCTCATAGACTTAAAAGGGAAGCTGTCAGCAGGGTTTGCTACTTCATCGTAGAGCATCATGATGTAGGCAAAGACATCCTGAATCCAATGATGTATTACTTAGATTACTGGGTGCAGCCTAACACAATCACAAGTATTAGATTTAGCAACACAGCAGAGCTGAGTGAGCTTCCCTGCCCACACTAGGCTCTCTGTAAAGATTGCACATTAACAGTGAGGTGTCAATCAGGAGGGGGCGTTCCAGATTGCCATGTGTTTGATTTTATAGTCTGAGCAATAATAAGGGTCCTGCTGCTTAAACAAACATACCAAATAACAGATTGGACTTTGACAAGACAGGCATGCCTAAATTATGTTTTAACCCTTGCAGCATGCTGTCTTCAAACTGCATAGAAAAAAACGGATGACAGTCTCCTCAATTGTGGAACATAGGAGACAATGGGTCTACCCTGGTGCCACCAGGAGACTGACAAGAATAACATACTTGATGGAAATTTGTCTTGTCTTCACTAGGCTGCATCCACATATTGGTATCAAGCTACTCAGTAATATAGCATTATTAAAAGTAACCGAAGGAAAAGAATCCCCAACAGATAAGAACCACAAACAAGTTCAACAAGACAAAAAAAAAAAATAGAGGTAGGTGCTGCATGCCCAAATAAAGGCTATGAGAAAGATTTTACGGTGGAGACCAACAAATATCTTTTCTCGGGTGCCTTATTGGGGATCAAAGGAGACCATGGGATATCCAAAAACAGTCCCAAAGTATGGGGAAACAGAGGAACGATAGATATATATAAAAAAGGCATAGTAAGTCAGATATCTCAAGCCATAAGGATGATAGTTAGAACGACAGAATGAAAATAGAACAATCACCTCTTAAAGGAGGAAAGAACCGTAGTAAGAAAATATATTACTGGGTACTACTTATTCAAGTGAAGATAAAGGAACTGAAAGTTGTCAGCTCGTCTGATGGAAGATATTACAACAAGAAAGGTCACGTTACAGGATAGCAAGGACCTACTGTGGATAGCTGCAGAAAGAGAATCAGCAGATACAATGGTTTCAAATGAAACAATAAGTAATGCACTCAACCTCCATGATCTGTAGGCACACACACAACGCAAGACTCCATTGGTGAACAAAAAACATGTTCAAGCATGTTTAAAGTTTGCTCAACAACATTTAGACAAACCTGTGATATTCTCGGAGAATATAGTCTGGTCAGATGAGAGCAAGATTGAACTCTTTGGATGCCATAATACACACCATGTTTGGAGGCAAAAAAAAAATCACTGCATATCACCCCAAAAAACTTCCCAGCAGTGACGTTTGGAGGTGGGAACATCATGGTGTAAGGCTGTTTTTCAGCATATGGCACTTGCAAACTTTATTTAACCCCTTAACGACCGCGGGCCGTAAAATTACGTCCTAGCGGTCATAATGTTACTGCCCGCGGTCTGCCGGCGGCAGCATGCCGCGATCGGCGCACATCTCAGCTGATTTTCGCAGCTGAGATGTGTGCCTGCTAGGCACGAGCAGAATCATTATCTGCTCGTGCCGTTTAACCCCTTAAATGGCGCTGTCAATATGTGACAGCGCCATTATAAGCGTGATCGCGGTAAACTTTTACTTACCGCCCGATACCGGAAGTCACGTGACGCGATTACACGACTTCCGATAGTTGTCATGGTAGCACAGGGTCATGTGATGACTCCTGTACTACACATGAATTGCTTTCACTTTCGCTGTGCCAGCGGCACAGCAAAAGAAAAAGAGAGCGTATCTGCCGTTTACAGCTGTATAGCTTCGATCAGCAGATAGTGCAGAGCGATCGGAATGCTGATCGCAATAGCCCCCTAGGGAGACTAGTAAAATAAAAAAAAAAAAGTTAAAAAAAGTTTTAAAAAATTAAAAAAAAAAAACCTAAAAGTTCAAATCACCCCCCATTCGCCCCATTGAAAATTAAAGGGTTAAAAAAAATAAAAAATACACACATTTGGTATCGCCGCATTCAGAAACGCCCGATCTATCAAAATATAAAATCAATTAATCTGATCAGTATACGGCGTAGCGGAAAAAAAATTCCAAACGCCAAAACGACGTTTTTTTGTTGCCACAACTTTTGCGCAAAATGCTATAAGAGGCGATCAAAACATAGCATCTGCGCAAAAATGGTATTGTTAAAAACGTCAGCTCGAGACGCAAAAAATAAGCCGTCACTGAGCCATAGATCCCGAAAAATGAGAATGCTACGGGTCACGGAATATAGCGTAAAACGTGCGCCCCTTTTTTTGGTCAAACTTCCGATTTTTTTTAACCCCTTATATAAAAGTAAACCTATACATGTTTGGTGTCTACGAACTTGTACTGACCTGAGGCATCACACCCACACATCAGTTTTACCATATAGTGAACACAGTGAATAAAATATCTCAAAAACAATAGTGCTATCGCACTTTTTTTGCAATTTTTCTGCATTTGGAATTTTTTTGCCGTTTGCCAGTACACTATATGGTAAAACTTATGGTTTCATTTAAAAGTACAGCTCGTTCCACAAAAAATGAGCCCTCACATGACCATATTGACTGAAAAATAAAAAAGTTACGTCTCTCAGAAAAAGAATGGCGAAAAAAAAAAACGGAAAGCGAAAAATCGGCCGGTCGTGAAGGGGATAATTGAAGGAATGATGAATGGACAAATGTACTGAGACATTCTTGATAAAAATCTGCTGCCATCTACCGGGATTGTTGAAGATAAAATGAGGGTGGACATTTCAGCAAGACAATGATCCCAAACACACAGTAAAGGAAGCTCTCAATTGGTTTCAGACAAAGAAAATAAAGCTGCTAAAATGGCAGAGCTAATCACCTGACCTGAATCCAGCACAAAATTTCTGGAAGGAACTAAAGCTCAGAGTTCATAGAGGGAGCCCACAGAGCCTTCAGGATTTGAAGTGTGTTTATGTGGAAGATAGTGTTGAGCGAGTAGTTGACTATTTGTACTCGCTATGCTTTTAGCGAGTACTGGCCGCTACTCGCATATTCGTTACGAGTAGCGGGCGCAATGTTAAGTCAATGGGAAATACTCGCTAAATAGTGAGTAACCCGAAAGCCGTACTTCTCGTGCGAGTAGTGAATAGTATGGCTTTTGGGTTACTCGCTACTTAGCAAGTATTTCCCAATGGCTGGGAACACACCTATGCGTGTAAAATCGGTCCGACTAGGCTGGAAAAAACTCGGCTGATTTTAGTTCACGTTAGGTCAGAGTGCAACGCAAGTGCGATGCTTGTTTTTAATAATTTAATGATTTGACTCGCGTGTGTGATGCGATTGAGATGCATGTTTCCTGCAACATCTTAACAAAATTAATTCGATTACACATGTGTCAGATAATTAACCTTTGGAAATGTGATGTCACATTCATCTGTTCAATAATGAATGAGCGAAGTTACTGCCACACTCGCAAATTGGAACGCTGGTGCGCGTGTGTGATCCTTCTTTAAACACACTTCCATAGGAAATCATTGAGAAAAATGGTGTGAGAAACTCGCAAAAAAGCAGCATGCTGCGATTTTTTTCTCAGTCCGATTTGGACTGAGAAAAAAAAAAATCGCTAATGCGAGCTGAATCATTCACTAACATGTGTCCGATTCCAATGCGAGATTTTCTTGCATTGCACTACTGCGAGAAACTCGCAAGTGAGAAGCCGCCCAATGACTTACACTGCACCCGCTACTCGTAACAAATATGAGAGTAGCAAACAGTACTCGCTAAAAGCATAGCGAGTATGAATAGCTAACTACTCGCTCAACAAGTGGAAGAATGGCCCAAAATCACACCTAAGCAATGCATGCGACTAGTTTCTCCATACAGGATGCATCTTGAAGCTGTCATCACCAACAAAGGCTTTTGTACAAAGTATTAAATAAATTTCCCTAAGCGTGTCGCTACTTTTTCCCCGTGTCATTTCACATTATAATAAATCACTAAATTTATGGACATTATGGTTTGAATTCTTTGCATGTGTGAGTTGGATAGGCTGTTACCGACATTTGGTGAGAAATTCATGTCAATAGCAACTTTAGGCCCTGTGCGCACACTGCGTTTTTACCCGCTTTTTTTGCGTTTCTGCTGCAGAAATTTCTTGAAAAATGGTGGTAACCTTTCTGCAGACATTCCCCAGCAAAACCTATGGAAAAAAAATAAATAAATAGCAGTGCGCACACTGCGTTTCTTTTCTCAAGAACATTTTTTCTGCAGAATTTCTTGAGAAAAAGAATGAGCATGTCACTTCTTTTCTGCAGGTACCTGCGTTTTTTGCCATAGATAATGGTAGAAAAACGCAGGGACCAACCTGCTAAAAAAAAAAAGCATCGAAAACGCATGCGTTTTTCGGTGCGTTATTGGAAATTTTTTTGAACGCAAGTGCGCTAATCTTTCAGACTCAAGAAATTTCTTGAGAAAAATCCTTTTTCAAGTGCGCACAGGGCCTAAGAAATATATTTACTTAGAAAATTGGTGATGTGTTCAATACTTATTTCACCTGCGTTATATAAAGCTTAGATACTCTTGTGAACAATCCTAAACTAAGCTATTATGAAACAACTTTACATGAGCTTGCCTAGACTTATGTAAACCTAGGTGACTTTTTGAATTCAAAAGCTAGTATCAATGCAGAGAGGTTGCAATTTATGAATCCCTCCCAATCAATAAACCCCATCACTAGGATTGCTTAAAGCATTAGGCATTGGTTACACAGCCCCTTTAGCCATAAAACAAATCGTGTGGCGAAACTCAATGAGTTAATACAAGTCAATAGGGTTGCAAGAAGCAAGTCCTGTTGGCTATTTTGAGATATTCTTGTTACGGTCACAGTAGCCTTGGGCTGGGGCCACACGGGGACTAATGCGATCCCCGCATGACACTTGGCTCACGCTGGCAGCACAGCGGGAGCTGAGTGTCACTGTGACTGAGGTCCGATCATACGATCGGACCTGAGCTGCAGGGGCGGGCCGTCACTGAGGAGGGGTGGGCTGGCACGGAGGAGGTGGAGGGAGGGATTTATCTCCCTCTCTCCTTCGTAGCTGGCTATTACCATTCTCGCTCTGCACTCACAGTACACCGGCGAGTGCAGTGCGATCTTTCTCTCGCCCCACAGACTTGAATGGGTGTGAGAGAAAATCTTGCATTACACTCGCAGCATGCTGTGATTGTTTTCTCGGTCCGATTGGGGCCGAGAAAATAATCACTCATGGGTGCTGACACATAGGCTAATATTGGTCCGAGTGGAATGCGATGTTTTATCGCATTTCACTCCGTCCGATTTTCATGCCGTGTGTCTTAGGCCCTACTGTCGCAATGTGACCCCCTTGACTTACATTGTGTTGCGATTTAGCAACGACACCTACTAAACATTCTCCACGCGACTTGTGTCAAGGCAAAATCGCCATATATACCCAGGCTAATTGAGATAACTGTATCCAGATGTAAAGAGGTGCATTGTACTTTGCAAAAGAAACAGCAATATGTGTATAGATATGCTTCAATGTCCACATCAGTATATAGCCCAATCCCTATATTGTTAATTTTAATGTGGAAAAGTTTAGTTCTAACATATGTACTAAAGTATATAGTATTTTGAAAAATACATTGATCATATGGATAAAAAAAAAATAAAAATAGATGGATGACAAGGCACAAATGGAGTATACATTCAGTCTTCAAATAATGTTTGGTGGAAATAGCTAACTTGTAAATTTGTCAGCAACACTGAATAGATTGCCAGAAACAATCAGAAAACGTGCCCCTACATTTTTTTTTTATCTATTGTTCTATTGTCCTTAGCTGTATATTTTTTTTCTCCCTCAAGTGTGGTAGAAAAAAAAAAAAACGTGAGGAAAACTGATGGAAAAATTGATCCATTGATTCCATACTTCCACTACTAGTGTTAGTGGTTTCACTATTTGACTATATGCTTGTCCACCAGAGTGTATGAGTTTGGTCTGTTCTGCTTATGACCAATGTGATCCGGTTGTATAAAAAACCTTTCCATTTAATGGTGGATTCTCATATGTGAAATCCAAATCGGTGTGGGTGTGTTCAGTCCTATAAACACCACTTGGGCTGGTGTTTTTTTTTTAGGCACCTTCACATACTGTGTTTTTCCCCCTTCTTTTAATGAGAAGTGAGATATTCCTTACTTCCTTTTAAGGCATACTATTAAAAGGTTATATTTTATTGATACCATTATTTGCTATATTTCTGAGTCCAAGCTTTTACTTTAGATATCCAGAGTTAAATCATAAGTGAGTGAAGTTACCAAATAGAAAAGCGATATAATGTATATTTGCTCAGTAGAAAATACAGCTCAATATGTTTTCATTTGTTTACAGAACAAGAAGAGCGCACCCGGGAACAAGTTGAGCAGTGGCGCCAGTGGCATTATGATGGACTGTCTCCTTCCTACCTTTACCAGCGTCAAAACATTTAAGACTTGTAGAATTAATGTATATAGAACAATTTACAATTAATAACTCACTAACAAAGTTCTGCTATAGCTCAGCAGTACTAGTAACCAAAGATCGTAGGTTGTAGAATCTTTACTGATTTGCAGACGACCATTTGTTGCTTACATGCAGATTGTTTTGTTGTAAAATTTGTTTCTTCTCCAACGCTCTCTTGCAAGAAAACATTTGGTGACTGTTAGAAAGCTTTCTGGAGTATAATATTGGAACATAATAGGGGAAAATATAATTATGTGCCAGTGGGGGTTTAAAAGTAATGTTTAAATGTAAAGAGTTAAAAAACATTTCAACTCAACTAAAAGTCGTAAATAAAAGTAATAAGTAATATAAGCGACGTGTTACTGTCATTCAGTAGAAACTTCTCACCTTAAAAGACCTACAAATCTGAATCCACATATATTTACCTAAAAAAACAAACAAAAAAAAACAAAAGGAGGACAAACGACCAAACGCCCAGATAATTTTTATATAAAGAGTTTATTTTAGAAAAGTGCACATGTAAAGGGTGAAACAGGAATGATGCAGGACTTAAAAGCCCCAAACAAGGTCACAGAACCCACATATATATAGCTGCTAGACATGCTAAATGATAAGGCACCTTTACTATGGAAATATCAGGAGCGTCCACTAGATGTCACTAGAGCACCCCGTGCCATAGCCCTGCGTGTACATATAACATAACTGGGAAGATTCCCACCATAATCAAAACAAACAGTATATATACTCACTGTGGAGCCACACGAAGGGACGCTGGGTGCCAAATAGGAAGGAGGGGGGGACCGTGACCCACCCAACGGCCGTTTCTGTAACTCGAGGTTGCCTTCGTCATGGGGCGTGGTTAGAAGGGCCAGGATGTGAGGTATATATATAATCCCATAGCCAATTACCAGGCAAGCCTCTATGACCCATGTAATTGTGCTGCGTGTAGCTCCGCCCCTGGATACCAGCCGAGTCACCAACCATGCGGCCGGGGGTGTGTAAACACCAGCAACCACCTGATCGGAATAGACTCGGATGACAGCCAGGCTGCGGACAGCAGCACAACACCCGGGTACCGGCACACATGGAAGAGCCAGCTTTTTTTTGTTTTGCTACTCACACTAAATTTTTTTTTTTTTTTTACAAAATAAAGGGGTTTTTTTGCATCACCGGATTTTGAAGGCTATAGTTTTTTTTTCTGCAGTCATAGGAGGGCTTGTTTTTTTTACAGAAAGAGATGGAGTTTTCATTGGTACCATTTTGGGCCACTATTTTTTTTATCTTTTTCGATTCCGCTTTTTGTAAGGCAGAATGAAGAAGACACCGCAATTCAGGATTTTTTTTTTATTCCATTCACTGTCATAAAAGTGATAAAATAGGTTTATTCTTCGCACCTGTACGAATACAGCGATACCAGTTATTTTTTTTTAGGTTTTGTCGCTTTTACAGCATAAAATAGTTTATAGGAATTTTTTTTGCATTGCTTTACTTTGAAAACTATAGCTTTTTATATTTTTTTGCTGATGGAGCTGTATATGTAAATCTGCATATGACTTTTTGATTGTGTTTTATTGCACTTTTTTGTCAGCTTTATAATGAAAAGACAATTTTTGCTAGGTTTTACATTTTTTTTATGGTGCTTACTTAAGGGGTTAAGTAGTGCAACAGTTTTATAGGTGAGGTTGTTCCAGAAGCGGCAATACTAAATGCAGTGGAACCTTGGATTATGAGCATAATTGGTTCCGGGAGTGTTCCGGGAGTTCCGGGAGTCTTAAACCAAGTTACTCTTATATCACAGCAAATTTTCCCAATGGAAATAATTGAAACACACAATTCATTCCACACCCAATTACTGTATTTATACAAACTTATTACAGTAATACAAAATAATGTACTTTATTCATATAAAATTATTACAGTACACTAATACAACATACTGTACAGTATAGTTAAAAAAAAACCCTGACCATTAAGGTCCATTGGTTCAGTATGTACCCACAATCCCATAGTGAGAGAGAAAATGTACAGTATAAATATTACTTCTATACACAAAACTCACCCCAAATCTATTCTCTCAAAAATAAGGGCACACACTAGGCCAAATGTGGGGTTGGAATACAGCACAGGCAGATTACAGTACAAGCAATGTGCTGTACAGGTTAGCATAAAGTACAGTACTGTATCCACAAATGCATATTAATACACAGTATATACTATACTGTACAATGGAACACTGTTATATGCAGTAATTATGAACAGAAAGTTACTTCTAGGATTATACAGAGCCGGAAGGAAGAAACCGGAACTGCTCTTCAACCAAGTTACAAATTTCTAAAAAGCTTTGCTCATCTTGCAAAATACTCATTACTGGGTTACTCATAATCCAAAGTTCCACTGTGTATGTATTTTTATTACATAAATATAAAGTACATTTGCATCAATTTGCAGGAACCCGTACGCTACCATGATGTAAGTGCATGCCAAATGTCAGGAAGCAATTAATCAGTCTAAAAAATATAAAAGCCAAATTATACTTTGCCAAAAACATTCAAATAAAGCCGTCCAGATATTGAAAATCATTCTTTGGACCGATGAAGCTAAGATCAACCTGTACCAGAATGATGGGAAGAAGAAAGTATGTTGAAGGCTTGGAACGGCTCATCCAAAGCACACCACATCCAATGTGATGGCCAAGCATGCATGGCTTCTAATGGCACTAGGTCACTAGTGTTTCTTAATGTGACTGAAGACAGAAGAAGCAGCAGGATGAATTCTGACGTGTACAGGGTGAGACTTTCTACTGAGATTCAACCAAATGTAGCAAGGTTGATTGGATAGTCGTATTTCACTCTAGAGATAGACAATGCGTCAAAACATACTATGAAAGCAACCCAGGAGTTTAAGGCAAAGAAATGGAATATTTTGCAATGGTCGAGTCAATCACCAGATCTCAACTTCATTGAACATGCATTTTACAAGCTTAAAGACAATTTCTCGATTATTAAACTTTGAATTCTTATGCCCTTAAACCAGAATTATGTCACACAAAATAGTTACTAAATAACATTTCCCACATGTCTGCTTTACATCAGCGCAATTTTTGAAAAGTGTTTAGAAGAGTTTATATGCCATCAGCAATTTCTCATTTTCCAACAAAATTTACAAATACACAAAAATGACACCATTCTAAAAACTTCACACCTCAATGTCCTCAAAACCGCATCCAAGAAGTTTATTAAGCCTTCCGGGGCTTCACAGGAAATAATTTATTTTTTACATTTTACCTATATTTCTTTAGCCCCAATTTCTTCACTTTTGCAAGCAATAGCACAACAAAATGGAGCCCATGGTTTGTTACTCAATTTCTTATGAGTACGCCGATACCCCATATGTGGTCATAAACCTCTGCTTGGACAAATGGGATGGCTCTGAAGGGAAGGAATACCATTTGCATTTTGGAACACAAATTTGGTTGAAATAGATTGCGGGCACCACATCGCATTTGCAGGGCCCCTAAGGTACCTAATCAGCAGAAAACCCCCACACGTGACTCCATTTTGGAAACTAGACCTATCAAGGAATTTATGTAGTGGTGTATTGAGCATTTTAAACCCATAAGCTAGATAGGTACTTCACAGAACATTTTAAAATGTGGATATGAAAATCATGGTTAAAGTATTTCCCCTCTTAAATGTTACTTTATGCCAACATTTTTAAATTTTGAAAATGGATAATAGGAGAAAAAACAATTCCCCATACTGTGTTACACAATTTCTCTCAAACACAGCAATACCCCATACATAATCAAAAACTGTTTGGGGACATGACAGTGAACAGCATGGAAAGTGATCAGCGCCATTTGATTTTTGGAATACTAATTTGGACAACATGTTGCATTTGCAGAGCCTCTGGAGGTGCCAAAAATGTAGAAACACCCACGTCTGACCCCATTGGCAAACTAAACCCTGTAATGAATTCATCTTTTAGGGTTATATTTTTAACCTATAAATTACACAGAATTTTATTAGTCTGGGCCAAAAAAATGAGAAAATGTAGGGTGCAACCCCTAAAATGTTATTTACACAAAGGGTAATAGGAGAAAATGGACAGGACAATTTGTTATACAATTTTTACTGAACAAGGCTGTACCCCATATGTGAAACAACAAAGAGCCAGCACCAATGTGCACTAAGGCATCAAATATTCCAAACTGCATTATAAAAATTTTTTGAGATTTTTGGCAAAAAATTGCAATTTCTTGAGCTGCTTCGCCACGTCACGGCAAATCTCATTTGAAGCAGTCCTACACTAAAATATTTTTATAAAATGTGCCATGCGGCCTCACATATAAATAGCAGAACTGCTCTCAGCAGCACTCACCTGGTCTATTGCAGTCCCGTACTCATGACTGAGTCATGGCTGTGGGCGGGACAGGTCCAAGCAAATGCTGCATGAAGTATATATATAGCCTGTGGACAAAGCCTGATGACCCAATGTGAACAGTCACCAAACGCCAAAATCTATACAGATGGAATACATCCCAAATTGGGGTGCATAGCAAGGTGGAGGTCAACCACCGACCAATTCAACAAAGAAACAACAAAGAGCCAGCACCAATGTGCACTAAGGCATCAAATATTCCAAACTGCATTATAAAAATTGGTCGGTGGTTGACCTCCACCTTGCTATGCACCCCAATTTGGGATGTATTCCATCTGTATAGATTTTGGCGTTTGGTGACTGTTCACATTGGGTCATCAGGCTTTGTCCACAGGCTATATATATACTTCATGCAGCATTTGCTTGGACCTGTCCCGCCCACAGCCATGACTCAGTCATGGGTACGGGACTGCAATAGACCAGGTGAGTGCTGCTGAGAGCAGTTCTGCTATTTATATGTGAGGCCGCATGGCACATTTTATAAAAATATTTTAGTGTAGGACTGCTTCAAATGAGATTTGCCGTGACGTGGCGAAGCAGCTCAAGAAATTGCAATTTTTTGCCAAAAATCTCAAAAAAAAAAAAAAAAAAAAAAAAAAAAAATTTTTATAATGCAGTTTGGAATATTTGATGCCTTAGTGCACATTGGTGCTGGCTCTTTGTTGTTTCTTTGTTGAATTGGTCGGTGGTTGACCTCCACCTTGCTATGCACCCCAATTTGGGATGTATTCCATCTGTATAGATTTTGGCGTTTGGTGACTGTTCACATTGGGTCATCAGGCTTTGTCCACAGGCTATATATATACTTCATGCAGCATTTGCTTGGACCTGTCCCGCCCACAGCCATGACTCAGTCATGGGTACGGGACTGCAATAGACCAGGTGAGTGCTGCTGAGAGCAGTTCTGCTATTTATATGTGAGGCCGCATGGCACATTTTATAAAAATATTTTAGTGTAGGACTGCTTCAAATGAGATTTGCCGTGACGTGGCGAAGCAGCTCAAGAAATTGCAATTTTTTGCCAAAAATCTCAAAAAAAAAAAAAAAAAAAAAAAAAATTTTTATAATGCAGTTTGGAATATTTGATGCCTTAGTGCACATTGGTGCTGGCTCTTTGTTGTTTCTTTGTACCCCATATGTGGCTGTACACTACTATTTGAGTACATGGCGGGGATCAGATGGGAAGGAGCGCAGCTTGGAATTTAGAACGCAGATTGCATTTGAATAGATTGTGGCCAATATTAGCCAAGCCCCTGAGGAGACATATAAGCAGAAACTCCACAAGTGACCCCATATTGTAAACGTTACTGTGTCAGGAATTAATCTAGGGGTGTAGTGAGCATTTTAAACCCACAAGTGCCTCCCAGAATTTTATAACATTGGGACATAGCAATATAACATAACATTTTAATGGTAAAACAGTAATTTTATTAGGATGAAATTTGTCAGTTACACAACATTTAAAAAGGTGAAAATGGATCCCACAATTTATTGCATAATTTCTCCCGAATGCGGTGATGCCCTATATATAATCAGAAACTACTGTTTGGTGACATGGCAGGGTTGATCAGGAAGGAGTGCTATTTAGCTTTTAGAGCACAGATTTTGCTAGACTAGTTTTTGGACACATGTGCAGAGCCCCTAAGATGCCAGATCAGCAAAAAACCCACAAAGTGACTGCATAGTAGGAATTACACCACTCAATTTTATCAATGTCTGGAGTAACTATTTTGTAGCATCGATGCCACGCTCTTTCTGGAGAGTTACAAGTATGCCAGTTTAGTGGCAATTAGTAATGGGTGAACCCGGACTGTAAAAGTCTGGATCTGCGCAGTTTCAGAAGTACCAGAGTGATGGGCACGGGATCCTGGGTGCTTGATCCGGCACTCCAAAAAAAAAATAAAAAAAAATAGAAAATAAGAATGAAGCAAGAGTTTCATACTTACTGAGGCTCTGGTGTGGCTGTAGGTTGCTACCACGGCTTCTCCTTCACTTCCTGGGACGCTCATCATTGCTCATCCATATGCACCGCTTTCCCCGCCGACCGGCCATCCTGGCGTCTGTGATTAGTTGCAGTCATACACACCCCCAGCCTGTGTGACAGCGTCTGCAAGTCAGTATCTAACAGTGTATAATATATATATAAAAAAACAAAAATAAATAAAATTTGGCGTAGGGTCCCCTATATTATGATACCCAGCAGCAAAGATAAAGCCCACAGCTACAGGCTGCAGCCCCCAGCCTGTGCTCATCTTGGCTGTGTATCAAAATAAGAGGAACCGAAGGCGACTTTTTTTTAATGAGGTAATAAGGGGTTAATAGAAGCCCACAGCTGCCACTAAGTCCTAAATTAGTAATAGTAGGTGTCTATGAGACACCCCCATCACTAAGGCCCGTTTCACACACCCGGCATTTCACCGGATTGCCGGATCCGGAACACTCCAGTACAGTGTAATACAGTACAATGACATTGCAGCAACCTCCGGTCACATGCTGTCATGTGACCGGAGTTTGCCGCGATGCCATTGTACTGTATTACACTGTACTGGAGTGTGCCGGATCCGGCAATCCAGCGAAATGCCGGGTGTGTGAAACGGGCCTAATCTGTAAATGAAAGTAAATAAACACAAACACCAAAAAAAAAAAAATCAACTTTATTTGGAATAAAATACAAAAAACCCACCCTCTTTTACCACTTTATTAACCTCAAAACACCCCTGCAGGTCTGACGTAATCCACACGAGGTCCCATAGCGATTCAGGTCTGCTACATCTGAACCTCACAGCGTGCAATCCTGAAACATGATTGCCCGATGTGAGCTCCAGAGAATGAATGTGGTGAAAGAGGGTGAGGGTGCTTATTTGTATTTTATTCCAAATAAAGGATTTTTTCGATGTTTGCGTTTCAGGAAGAGCCGGGGAAAGTGCCGGGGAGGCTGTTGGTTGCCATTTTTAAGCTGGGGCGGTGCAATAAGCATGGACATCCCAGCCTGAGAATACCAGTGCCCAGTTGTCAGGCTTTATCTTGGCTGGGTATCAAAATTTGGGGGGGGGGGAACCACACATCGTTTTTTCAAATTAATTAAAAAAAAAAAAAAAGTTGCATGCGGTTCCTCTTATTTTGATATACAGCCAAGATAAGCGCATGGCTGGAGGCTACAGCCTCTAACTATCTGCTTTATCTGTGCTTGGTATCAATATATGGGGGAACCCTACGCCAATTGTTTGTTTTTATTTATTTTTATACCACGATACTGACCAGCAGACAGTTGCACTGCTTACCCTGCCCACCGTCCGTCTTGGCACCTGTGATTGGTTGCACTCAGCTGACACTCAGAGTCTGACTGCAACCAATTACACGCACCAGTGGGTGGGGAAAGCAGTGATTATTCAATGAGGGTTAATTATTGGCTCCGGAAGTGAATGCGTGACCTGGAAGCATTGTGCCGCCATGAAAGATCCTTGGTAAGTACAGGGTAACTGCTAAATCCCAGAGGCTAGAAGAACCTCTGCTGACGTCATACCCACAAGAAAAAACAATCACTGATCTCAGGGAGACCAGCCAGAGAAAACACTGTTAGCAGCCAACGAAGGCGCTCAACACAGTGAAATCCTAGGTGCATTGCCCCCTGGGAAGTATGCAAATCAAAAATGTCCGTGGAGCATTCCCACTTGACCAAAAGCGGTGAAGCCTCCACCAACATAGGTGATACTAGCCACTAGAATTTAGAATTTAGCCATAACCGTACAACACGCACACTCCTGCCCCCTATCACGTCTACCATTATTTTTGGTCTCCGGATTTTGGTCCCCATCGACTTATATGGGGACCAGATTCCAGACCGGAACCGGATATATAATATAATATATATATTTATTACACGCACACACACAAAAAAAAAAACAAAAAAACAAAAAAAAACAAAAAAAACCCATCCAAAACTGGGATCCGGTTATCTGTGAGTCCACTCATCTCTAGTGCTCATACATTGTAGCCCTCCCATCCATTGTGCCCAGCTTGTGCTTCTGGAGAAACGCCCCAGTAAATTGTTACTTGGGCTCTCCCCACTACAATAATACTATACATGTGGCTACTTATTGCGGTTTATGTTCATGGGGACTCAGACGGAGGGCATTTAGATTTGGGATGCAGATGTCACTGGATTTTATTTGGGAGTGGAAGCCATATCACTTTTCCAGAGTCTTTGTTCTATCAGTAATGTGGAATCCTTCTATATTCCCAGTGACAGATGACAGACCTGAGTAGGGGCTGGGTTTGTGCAGGATAAGTTAGGGGTTGTATGGGTAATATTTTTGGATGCAGAACATTTTTTGATCACTTTCAAAATAAGGCTGGGATCACATTCTTGTGGTCTGTGCTGAGCACCTACATTGGAGTTTTCATGTAAATCCCCCCCAAAATGGGATTCAGACAAAACCCCGATGGAACCACTCTAATGAGGTAGATGGAGACATTTTGGACTCCATTTTATGGCTGTTTTGCTTGTGTCCATCTTTACAGGCATACACAGAGCTGTGGTTGTCCAAATTTGCATGCTAAAAAGATGCCAAAATGATGGGCCACCACTGGAACAGAGACCAAACAGAGCCCAAAGTGACTCCATCTTCCTCTAGCCCCTTTCAGACGTCTGTGTTTAAACAGGTACAAGCCACACACATTGTCGTGTGACATACGTCAGATGACCTTCTGGACGTCACTGCGCACAAACACTGCTTGCTGGATACCCACCTGTCTCCAACGATTCTGTCCTCGGCGATGCTGCTACTTTCAGGTCCGCGATGCAGTGAATATGCTTGAGCATAATGTCCAGGGGTCGGAAGCAGGAGACAGCAGCACAGAAGATGATAGGGCTGGAGACAGGTGAGTATAGAAAAAGACACGTGTTTTCTCCGGTACGTGTCACAGTGATGTCACACGGATCACATCAGTGTGCGATCCATGTGACACCTGTGCTGCCGGAAAAAAATTAACATGTCTCCATGTGTACGTATGGGGTCACGTTAAAAACGGATGTCACACGTCCCTGAATCATGGACGTCTGAAAGGGGCCTCAAAGTGAGTGGTTCAAATGAGATTTTGTATGAACTGCAGTTTTTGGGATTTACACAGCAACCCCAATTTAAGTGATAAGCGGAGAGCGCAGAAAAAATATATCAGCTGAGTCTTATTCCGATTTTTAGGAGGCAGAATGAGGAGATAGAAAGCAGTACAGGTTTTTTTTTTCTCTTATTTTTGCACAGTTCACCATGCGGTATTAGTGATGGGATGAATTTATTCTGCAGGTTGGTACGATTACAGAGATACCAGATTTATATATTTTTTTATGTTCTGCTTCTATCCCACAGAAAAAAAAAGCTTTTTTACTTAAATAGTTTTTACGTAGCAATATTCTAAGAGCTGTAACTTTTATTATTTGGCAAAGATGGCTTAATTTTTGGGTGACGACTTGGAGATTTTTTTGTTACCATTTTGGGGAACATTTTTTGCTCTTTTTATTCAGATTTTTCAGATGAAGAATGAATAAAAACACCAATTCACTTATTTTTTTTTATATTTTTTGTGAGGTTCACTGTGCGGTAAAAGTGATAAACGGATTTTTGTGTACTCACCGTAAAATCGTTTTCTCTTAGCTATCATTGGGGGACACAGGACCATGGGTGTTATGCTGCCTATCCATAGGAGGACACTAAGTAGATGCAAAAGCATAGCTCCTCCTCTGCAGTATACACCCCCTGGCCGGGCCAGGCAAGCTCAGTTTTAGTACACAAGCAGTAGGAGAAAAAGCCAGTAAAAACTTACCTCAACAGAGGAACATGAGAAAAAAAAGAGTCATAACCAAATAAGGTACTGAGAGAACCAAGGCCCAACAGGGCAACAGGGTGGGTGCTGTGTCCCCCAATGATGGCTAAGAGAAAACGATTTTACGGTGAGTACACAAAAATCCGTTTTTCTCTGACGCCTCATTGGGGGACACAGGACTATGGGACGTCCTAAAGCAGTCCATGGGTGGGAAACATAAAAGAAGACAACACAACCCAAGGACTAGGAACCAGTCCCAGACAGCCTGGAGCACCTACTGAGAGAGGTGCTCTACTGCCGTTTGCAGAATTTTCCTACCCAGATTTGCCTCAGTTGAAACCTGGGTATGGACTCTGTAATGCTTTGAAAACGTATGTAGGCTAGACCAGGTCGCAGCCTTACACACCTGTTCCACTGAAGCCTGATGCCGAATGGCCCACGAAGCGCCAACTGCTCGCGTGGAATGAGCCCGCAGCCCACTAGGAATGGGCTTGAGTTGCAAGCGGTAGACTTCCTGGATCGCAGAGCGAATCCAGCGAGCCAGCGTCGCCTTTGAAGCTGCCTGTCCCTTCTTAAGCCCCTCAGGAATGACGAACAAAGAGTCCATTTTCCTAAAGGGGGCTGTCCTGGATATGTAATATCTGAGAGCTCTGACGAGGTCTAACGAATGCAGAGACCTTTCCACCCTATGAACCGGGTGTGGACAAAAGGAAGGCAGAACAATGTCCTCGTTCAAATGAAACGGGGTAAGAACCTTTGGAAGGAAATCCGGAAGGGGGCGCAGAACCACCTTGTCCTGGTGAAAGATCAGAAAAGGCTCGCGGCAAGAGAGTGCTGCTAGCTCCAAAACCCGTCTGATGGACGTAATTGCCACCAGGAATGTTACCTTCCAGGACAGAAGAGCAAGGGAGGATTCCTAGAGGGGTTCAAAGGGAGACCTCTGGAGACCGTCCAGAACGAGGTTGAGGTCCCATGGTTCCAGCGGCCGTTTGTACGGGGGAACTAGATGGGAAACGCCCTGGAGGAAGGTCTTGACTTGCGTTTTTTGAGCCAGGCGGCATTGGTCGAAGATTGAGAGCGCTGAGACCTGCCCTTTAAGGGAACTGAGAGCCAACCCCGCTTGCAAGCCAGACTGTAGAAAGTCGAGAATTCTGGGGATGGCCAGAGGCATAGGCTGGACGTTAGTTTCCCTGCACCATGAGAGGAAGATTTTCCACGTACGGTGGTAAATGTGGGATGAAGCAGGCTTTCGGGCGCTGATCATGGTGGAAATAACCGCGGGGGAGAATCCCGCTCTTGTTAATACCCAGGTCTCAATGGCCATGCCGTCAGCTTCAGGGCTCTGGAGTTCTGATGGGAAATGGGCCCTTGGGTCAGCAAGTCTGGGATGTCTGGAAGGCGCCACGGTGCGTCTGTGAGCATTTGTACTAATTCAGCGTACCAGGCGCGCCTGGGTCAGTCCGGTGCTATCAGTATCACCGGGACTCCCTCTGCCTTGATCTTCCTGATTTCCCGCGGCAGCAGGGGTAGAGGTGGAAATATCTAAGGCAGGTGGAAGTGATGCCAGGAGCAGACTAGAGCATCCGTGCCGATGGACTGCGGGTCGCGTGACCTGGCTATGAACGCGGGTACCTTTGCATTCAACCTTGAGGCCATTAGGTCCACGTCTGGTGTGCCCCAGCGAGTGCAGATGTGTAGAAACACATCTAGGTGGAAAGACCATTCTCCGGCGGCCAGGCCTTGGCAACTCAGAAAGTCTGCTGCCCAGTTCTCTACCCCTGGTATGTGTACCGCTGATATCACTGACCCTGTCGATTCGGCCCAGCTGAGGATCTTGTGGGCCTCGAGATAAGCCACTTTGCTGCGGGTGCCCCCCTGCCGATTGATATAGGTTACAGCTGTTGCATTGTCCGATTGGACTCTAATCTGACGACCCGCTAGCAGAGGGCAGAACGCTCTGAGTGCGAGGAAGATCGCGCGGAGTTCCAGGATGTTGATGGGTAGGGAAGACTCCTGGGGCGTCCAACGTCCTTGAGTAGTGTGGTGCCGGTACACTGCTCTCCAGCCTAGGAGGCTGGCGTCCGTGGTCAGGACCAGCCAGTTCACTGGGAGAAAAGATCTCCCCTTCGATAGGGATCAGGACCGAAGCCACCAGCGGAGTGCGTACCTGACTGAAGGCATCAGGTGAGATGTCTGTCCAGGGAGAAGGGGCTCTTGTCCCAGGCCGCTAGAAGGGCTAGCTGCAGTGGGCGGAGGTGCAGTTGAGCAAAGGGTACTGCTTCCATAGCCGCCACCATCCTGCCGAGCACTTTCATGCTGAATCGAATGGAGCGAGACGGAGGACGTAGAAGGCAGCGTACCGCTCGTTTAAGAGCGATCACCTTGTCCTGAGGGAGAAGAATCAAGCCCCGACGGGTGTCCAGGGACATGCCCAGGAAGGTGATGGATCGTGATGGGATCGGGGATGATTTGTCTAGATTCACTAGCCACCCTAAGCGGGATAGGGTGTCCACAGTGATCTGTACGCTGGTTGAGCAGTCGCGGAAGGAGGGGGCCTTGATGAGGAGGTCGTCCAAGTAAGGGAGAACGACTACTCCCCTGGCGTGAAGGACGCTCATGGCGGCCGCCATGACTTTGGTGATGACCCTTGGTGCGGTGGCAAGGCCGAAGGGTAGAGCTACGAGTTGAAAGTGGGAGTCCTGAATTGCGAAGCGTAGGAACTTTTGGTGCTCTGGGGCGATGGGTATTTGCAGGTACGCGTCCTTGATGTCTATGGAGGTGAGGAATTCCCCTTCGACCATGGATGCAATAATGGACCTTAGGGACTCCATTCTGAATCTCCGTACGTGCACATGTTTGTTTAGGTGTTTGAGGTCCAGGATGGGTCGAACTGACCCATCCTTTTTGGGGACCACAAAGAGGTTGGAATAAAAACCCCCGAACTTCTCGTCGTCTGGGACAGGTATTATCACTCCTGCTGTTTGGAGCGAATGGATTGCTGAGAAAAAAGCTTTGCGTCGTTTTCTAGTCTTTGGGGGGTTTGAGAGAAAGAACCGACTCGGGGGTCGGGTCCGAAATTCTATGTGGTAACCGGAAGACACAAGGTCTCGCACCCATTTGTCATCTGAGGCGGCAGACCAGATGTGTTGAAAGAGCCGCAGTCGACCTCCTACAATGAGTGTGTCTTCCGGGGTGCCGAAGGAGTCATGAGGGGGGAAAACGTCATGGCCGAGTCTCCTTAGTCCTGGACTGTTTCGGTCTAGGCTGCCATGACAAAGTGGGTTTCGGGAAGAGCTGAGGTCGGTAGGTCCCTGCGTAGTCCACGGCTGGTGGCGGGGACAGCACGGGATGTCGTCCAACCAAATGAGTTCCGAAAGGAGCGGAACGAGGACTGTGGACGTCTGGTGAAGGACGTCCTGGACTTCAGCTGGGGGAGGGAGGTACTCTTTCCTCCCGTGGCGTCAGAAATGAGCTTGTCCAGACGTTCGCTAAACAATCGGTCTGGAAAAAAGAGAAGGCCCGTGAGAGACTTCTTGGAGGCAGAGTCCGCTCGCCATTGTCGGAGCCAGAGAGCTCTACGGATGGCTATGGTATTTGAGGCGGCAAACGCTGCGCAAATAGCAGCGTCCATGGAGGCCTGGATGAGGTACTCCGCCACAGCGGCGATTTGAGCTGTTACCTCTGTGAAGGTATGAGTGAACTGGGATTCCTCAAGCAAAGTGTTAAGGGAGTCTGCCCAGACCGAGATCGCCTTTGCGACCCACACAGAGGCAAAGGAGGGCGAGAGGGAAGAACCCGCAGCCTCAAAAGCAGAGCGGGCGAGGTGCTCCACCTGTCTGTCTGTCGGATCCTTGATGGAGGAACCATCGGGTAAAGACAGGAGAGTCTTTGTGGTAACGCGGGAGACCGGGGGGTCGACCGAGGGCAGATCAGCCCAGCCCTTAGGGGCAGGTGAGGCAAAAGGGTACCGGGACTCCATGAGTTTTCGGTTACCGAAGCGCCTGTTAAGCTTCTCCCTTTGCTTTGTGAGGATATCCTGAAACTCTGGGTGATACCTTTTGGGGTTTCCTTGCCCTCTTAAAGGAGACCGCATGGTCAGTGGTAGTGGATGGGGGATCCTCCACATGCAGAGTTTGGTTGATTGCTGCTATAAGGGTGTCTATTGCAGTTTGATCATCTGGGGAGGCTGAAACCAAGGAATCCTCTTGGTATAAACAGCATTCTCCCTCCTCCAACTCTTCAGAAGCCGTGGAGCGTGTGGGAGAGCCTGTCCTGTGTGCTCCCGAGGGAGAGCCCGCTGGAGACACCCGGCCGTGTGCTCTTTTCCTGATCCCTGCAACCGGTGAAGCATGTGCCCGGATTACCTCAGAAGGATCCTCCATAGGGGTATCCTCAGGCTGCGTTCCGTCCAGGGACCCAGAAGGGTGTGGAGGACGACATTGCATAGCCAGCACCAGGTTCTGTGACATGGATTGGGACAGGAACTGTGCTCATTCCGGTGGGCTGGGGGCCCTAGGCTCTGGGCTGACTGTTGCACAGGACTCACAGAGAGAAGAGGTGTGTTTACATGGTAGCTCAGCGTGGCAGGCAATGCAGGCTGAATAATAGACTATGTAGGCCTTAGCACTCTTAGTGCCCTTAGATTTCTGCATGTTCCTAATAGGAGTATGCCAGGAGGGGGAGCAGTGCTCAACAGAGCTACAATTGAAGCAAGCATCTCACCAGAATCAGTCCATGGCCGTCCTCAGGAAGGATTAAGCTGTATGGAGATCTCGCACGCTTTCCTGGGGGCGGGGCTTATCGCAGCCACGGAGCTTAGTGCTAAAAGAGCATGAAGATGAAGTCAGTGTGCCCCCCCCTGCTGTGGGTAGTAAAAAAAAAACGGCGGGAAGGGAGCTTCTGATAGTTTTTCTCCCTCTCCCTCCAGTCAGCACACAGCTTGTCACTGGTGGTTATCAGCCGGCTTTTCTGCTAAAGCAAATAAACAGAGCAAATAAACAGCGTGAGTCCATGAGCCCTGGGCCCTGCCCCCTGGAAATTATCTGCAGGACTTTCTGCAAACAGGAGGGACTTCCCCCCTCATCCAGCCAGCAAGCTAGAGAAAAGTTAACACTGTGTGTGCAGGATCCTTGTAAATTTCCTGGGCTGCCCTGCAGTGTCTTTTCTCCCTTTGTCTGGGAAACCTGTCAGGGGGGATCTCACCTTAAAATACTGCTTCCGTCCAGGCAGTGAAAATAGCAGAGTCAGCTTGCGCCGGTGTCATATTCAAGTCAGAGCCTGCAAAGAGGGGCTGAGGAATTGGGCTATAGGAGCACAGGCCTCTACCCTGGGCTTTGGAAAAACGGTGTCTGTGGAACCAGTCGTCCAGCCCAGGATCCAGCGTCGCAGGAGGGGGTACGTGGAGGCGACACTCCATGTTCCTGCCCGTTGATGGTAGTGGGAGATCGGTCCCAAAAGGAAACAGTCGCCCTCAAAAAATAACAAACCTTGAAAGGAAGTGCCTCCTACAGACACCTTGGTTCTCTCAGTACCTTATTTTGTTATGACTCTTTTTTCTCATGTTCCTCTGTTGAGGTAAGTTTTTACTGGCTTTTTCTCCTACTGCTTGTGTACTAAAACTGAGCTTGCCTGGCCCAGCCAGGGGGTGTATACTGCAGGGGAGGAGCTATGCTTTTGCATCTACTTAGTGTCCTCCTATGGATAGGCAGCATAACACCCATGGTCCTGTGTCCCCCAATGAGGCGTCAGAGAAAAGATCGATTTATTCTTCGGGTCAGTACAGTTACAGATATACCAGACATATCGCTTTTTTCATGCTTTGCACTTTTACACACTAAAATCTATTTTACAAAAATTAGTTTCTTTTTGCACTGCCATATTCTGAGAGCTGCAACTTTTTTGTTTCGTTTCCGCATGAGCAATATTAGGGCTTTTTTTTTTGCAAGACAGTTTGGCGTTTTCATGTCTACCATTTTTTTTATTTCTTACATGCTTCTTTATAGCTTTTTATTCACTTTTCTTGTGTCCGTGCAATGAAAAAATTTTTTTTTTGGCCATACGGAATAAGTAACATCACATTTTTATACATTGGGTCATTCTGGATGTGGTGCTACCAATTATGTGTACGTTTCTTTATTTTTGTTTAAACACTAAAGCTGTGTTATTGGTAGTGAAACGAGTTTTCGTGATTCGTGTGAACTTTGTGTTTTTGTTTTTCTTACTGTTACTTAGTAGCACTGGGGGACAAGATTTTTTTTTTTTTTTTACTTTGCTCACTAATCTCATATGCTGCTTTACTCGTGTACAGCAGCATAAGATCAGTCAGTGCCTCACTGACACATAGTTGGATATTACAGGCCACCATACCATAGGGTCATCATATGACCCCAGGTTAACATGGCAATGATAGGCACCCACAATTGCAATCGTGGGGGCTGATCCAGCATTGGACGGTCTATTAACCCCGTTTTAACCACTTAAATACTGCTGTCGCTGTTGGCAGAGGTATTTAAGGGGTTAACAAGCCCTGATCAGTTCAGCGCCATTAAAAAGCCACGCTGAGGAATAAGGCATTATCAGTTGTCATTAAATCGTTAAAAAGAAAGTAGTAATTTTGTAACTACATGGAACCTTAGATCAGCACATTAAATTTCACATTTAAGATTATTTATTACATAAATACATACATGTCCAGCTACAGGCCCGTTCTACATCCATTAAAAAAAATTGTATAAAATCCATAATCAGTAAAAACATTGTGACTCAGAATAACGGGTAAATATTTACAGATAGGTTTGCACATGCCGAGGTCACTGAGGTTCACCCAGTTTACTCTTTCATGTGTCTAGTACAGTCAAGAAGGGTTAGTTTCAGTATTTTAATCCTGTAGATCCCAGTAGATGAGTTCAGAATATGAAAAGTCATGTTATGCCACGTGCAATGAGATTGCATTTTGTTAGCACTCAATTTTTTTTCTGGAAGTTTTTACATCAAAATCTGCAATTCTGTTTTGAATAATGCATTTTTGTTGCGTTTGTTTCATAGCTCTTTTTTATGAGACATTTTTGGTACTGACTTGAATTTCTGCATTATTTTAGCACATGTAATTGGGATTTTGCATTTAAAACCACAATTTGCACTTTTATCATGTGATTTTTCAAGATCCCTATGGGAAAAGCAAAAAAACAAAACAAAAACCCACACCATTCAACAAAGTCTTTAAAAACAAAGTGGGCATGAGTTTTCCTGAAATCACATCCATTTTGCTTGCAAATTTAAATCCAGCATCTATGCCATATGAGGACATAGAATTGAAAGTCAGTCGAGGCAAAGAAAATTTTGGGAGAAACAAAGAAGGAAAACAGAAATCATTTGGCGGTGGGTGTGATGAGAAAAAGAACCAGCCTTCTGGTAGTCCAGTTGTCCTTGAGCAATATAGAGGATTTTTGTTTGACTGGATGTGTAAGGTTAGATTGTACTTTATTATTTAAGACTATTAAGAAATTTGCCATGCTCCTCTCCTCTTGGCAATAGCGTTTCACCGCCAATTTTCGGTCCCCTTTTTTCCTGTTAAGAAAACAAAAAGTAAATAGATGTAGTGTGAAATCTGTACAAACATTAACAAATGTCCATATCAACATAAAATGGTGCTAAAAACTTTGTTGACATTCTTCCAAACCTTTGGAAGTAAAGAGTTTTCAACGTATTTCTTTAAGGTTTGGAGTCATGTTTTCATCTCTCTAGGCACTAGCCCCTCTTACTGATATAGCTTGCCAGGTGGAGAAAGGTACTAACCTCTCACTGTCCAAGAATCAAAGTGTGATATCAGTTACTAATACAGGCAACAAAATGTAACACAGTGTGACTACAGTTGTCAAATGTTCTGAAAAAAATTCATTAACCCCTTCACGACCGACCGATTTTTCGCTTTACGCTTTTTTTTCTTGCCATTCTTCTTAACTTTTTTATTTTTCAGTCAATATGGTCATGTGAGGGCTCATTTTTTCCGGAACGAGCTGTACTTTTAAATGAAACCATAAGTTTTACCATATAGTTTACTGGAAAACGGAAAAAAATTCCAAATGCAGAAAAATGGCAAAAAAGTGCAATAGCACTATTGTTTTTGAGATATTTTATTCACCGTGTTCACTATATGATAAAACTGATGTGTGGGTGTGATGCCTCAGGTCAGTTTGAGTTCGTAGACACCAAACATGTATAGGTTTACTTTTATATAAGGGGTAAAAAAAAAACCAAAAAAACAAATCGGACGTTTGTCGTTATATTCCGTGACCCGTAGCGTTCTCATTTTCGGGATCTATGGCTCAGTGATGGCTTATGTTTTGCGTCTCGAGCTGACGTTTTTAACTTGTCCATTTTTGCGCAGATGCTACGTTTTGATCGCCTGTTATTGCATTTTGCGCAAAAGTTGTGGCGACGAAAAAAACGTAATTTTGGCGTTTGGAATTTTTTTTTGCCGCTACGCCATTTACTCATCAGATTAATCGATTTTATATTTTGATAGATTGGGCGTTTCTGAACGCGGCGATACCAAATGTGTGTATATATTTTATTTTTTTAACCCTTTAATTTTCAATGGGTTGAAGGGGGGGGGTGATTTGAACTTTTAGGTTTGTTTTTTTTAATCTTTTAAAAACAACAATCTGATCGCTCTGCCCTATCTGCTGATCACAGCTGCAGAGCTGTAAACAGCAGATACGCTCACTTTCTGCTTCACTCGGCTCCAGGCCGAGTGAAACTGAAAGTAATTCATGTGTAGTACAGGAGTCATCACATGACCCTGTGCTACCATGACAACCACCGGAAGTCATGTGATCACATCACAAGACTTCCGGTATCGGCCGGTAAGTAAAAGTTTATCGCCGATGCCGTTATAGTGGTATTGACAGTGCCATTTAAGGGTTTAAACGGCACGAGCAGATAACTATTCTGCTCGTGCCTAACAGGCACACATCTCAGCTATGAAAATCAGCTGAGATGTGCGCCTATCGCGGCATGCTGCCGCCGGCAGACCACGGGCAGTAATATTATGACCGCTAGGACGTAATATTACTGCCCGCGGTCGCTAAGGGGTTATATTGAATTTTGGGGTGCTTGATGACAAATTTTATATATACAATTTATATATATACACACACACACACACACACACACACACACACACACACACACACTATAAATATATTTTATTTATTATTTTATCAGGGAGTGACCTAGTTTAGAGGTCTTAAAAAAACCCACAGCTTACATCTAATGTATAAGTCAATTTCTGCAAATTCAAGAGTCCACTTAACCCCCCAAAAAATTACTAAATAAAAATTACTAAGAAAGGCCCAAACCAAACAAACAAATAGAACAAACAGTTCTAAAACTACCTTAAGCATGCCATCTCGCTCCCATTTGAACTGTCCACAGGTACTAGAGGAGAAAAAGAGAACAGAAATTTATATTATTCACTTAAAAGGAGTTTGTCCACTGCTGGAACAACAACTTCTCCATCCCGGTTTCTGCCAACAAAACACCTATACTCTACTCCGATGCAGGCAAATCAGACACCTAAGGAAGTGAGAGCTGCAACTACGCTCACTTTATCCAAATGTCTTGATTTGAACAAAGGAGGGGAGAGCAAACACAGCGCTGATTTGCAACAGAGATCGCGTGATACGTTTACAAGATCCCCGGGAGAGACAGTGCCGACATCGCTTGAATGCCGCTGGCACTGGAGGCGATGATGTTGGGGTGAAGCAGTGATAAACAGGGTTGTCCCGAGTAGTGGACATACCTTTTAAACGAAACCCTGTAAAGTCGACATTGTAGAATTTTGGAGGCCTGTGACCACACAAGTCTATGCAATCTATGGGCATGTTATAGAACAGGAGAAGCTGAACAGGTTGATTTATAATTTTATGCGTGGGGTAAAATTGAAATATAATTAAAACTTTTTTCATTGATATCACTACTCTATGCTTATAAGAGTGTGTTGTACTATTCAGCCTTCCCTGTATCAGTTTATATATGGAGATAGCTGACAGTCACCAATTATGAATGCCCATTGGATTCTAAAACATATAACAGAATGGAAATTTTAACCCCTTCACGACCGGCCGATTTTTCGGTTTGTTTTTTTTTCCCCGCCATTCTTCTTCTGAGAGACGTAACTTTTATTTTTCAGTCAATATGGTCATGTGAGGCCTCATTGTTTGCTGAACGAGCTGTACTTTTAAATTAAACCATAAGTTTTACCATATAGTGTACTGGAAAACGGCAATAAAATTCCAAATGGAGAAAAATTGCAAAAAAAGCGTGATAGCACTATTGTTTTTGAGATATTTTATTCACTGTGTTCACTATATGGTAAAACTGATGTGTGGGTGTGATGCCTCAGGTCAGTGCGAGTTCGTAGACACCAAACATGTATAGGTTTACTTTTATATAAGGGATTTAAAAAAAATGGGAAGTTTGTCCGAAAAAAGTGGCGTGCGTTTTACGCCATATTCTGTGACCCATAGTGGTCTCATTTTTCGGGATCTATGGCTCAATGACTGCTTATTTTTTGCGTCTTGAGCTGACGTTTTTAACTGTACCATTTTTTGCGCAGATGCCACGTTTTGATCGCCTGTCATTGCATTTTGCGCAAAAGTTGTGGCGACAAAAAAAACAATTTTGGTGTTTGGATTTTTTTTGCCGCTACGCTGTTTACTGATCAGATTACTTGATTTTATATTTTGATAGATCGGGCGTTTCTGATAGCGGCAATACCAAATGTGTGTATACTTTTTAATTTTTTAACCCTTTAATTTTCAATGGGGCGAAAGGGGGTGATTTGAACTTTTAGGTTTGTTTTTTTTAAAACTTTTTTTTTACTTTTTTTTATTTTACTAGTGCCCCTAGGGGGCTATAGCAATCAGCAATCTGATCGCTCTGCCCTATCTGCTGATCACAGCTACAGAGCTGTAAACAGCAGATACGCTCACTTTCTGCTTCGCTCGGCTCCGGGCTGGGTGAAACTGAAAGTAATTCATGTGTAGTACAGGAGTCATCACATGACCCTGTGCTACCATGACAACCACCGGAAGTCATGTGATCACATTATGTGACTTCTGGTATCGGCCGGTAAGTAAAAGTTTACCGCCAATGCCATTATAATGGCGCTGTCACATATTGACAGCGCCATTTAAGGGGTTAAACGTCACGAGCAGATAACTATTTTGCTTGTGCCTAGCAGGCACACATCTCAGCTGTGAAAATCAGCTGAGATTTGCGCCGATCGCGGCATGCTGCCGCCGGCAGACCGCAGGCAGTAACATTATGACCACTAGGACGTAATATTACTGCCCGCGGTCGTTAAGGGGTTAACAAATAAATTTC
Source organism: Anomaloglossus baeobatrachus (assembly GCF_048569485.1). Lineage (NCBI taxonomy): Eukaryota > Metazoa > Chordata > Amphibia > Anura > Aromobatidae > Anomaloglossus > Anomaloglossus baeobatrachus. The sequence continues at coordinate 392,311,921 of NC_134356.1, forward strand.
TATTCATTTATTTCTAATCTACTTGTCTGGCACAGTTTTAGAAAATGCTGTTGACAGATTAGCCACCTTGTCCAACATAAGTTACCTCTTTTCTGGTTATGCTATACGTGCTAAAAAATATTTTAAATCACTTTAGTCTGGTGTTATACCTGCAAGGTTTCTTAGGTAGTCGATCTAGTGCAATAGTCCTATTACCACATGGACACTTGAAAAATCGTTTCACAGCATCATGCCAATGGAAATCATGGTTTTCACTAACACATGTGTCCAGGGGTTTGTAATGCGTGTACTTGCACTGTAAAGAAAGATGAACTTATAAGAGATCATTATCAAAATGACATGTCCATAAAACACTATATAGAGAGTAATGTTCTAGTTCCCCCCTATGCATGCAAAACTTTCATTCCCCTACATCAGTTTATAGCTTAGTGCATGTATGAGGCAAATAGACGTGCCTGAATGCTGTTAACCCCCAGGGGAGGGAACAGTGAGGTATGGAAGTATCACCTTCCAAAAATACATTTTTATTCTTACAATTCAATTATTCTGGGAATAAAAGGAAAGATTGCTGTTCATATCCAAAGACTGATAATGCGTCATGATCATGTCTTCCATTGATATAAATTCATTACATCAGTGTATTAGAGAAATGCTAGTAAAAAGTCATGTTCTTGTGTAGGCAAAACACAAGTTGTCGCCTCTCACCCTGTACACACTCACCGTTTTGCAGCTCACCACACGACATTTCTGTTCCCTTATACTTTTCATCTTCTCTTCCATTTGCTCTTTTTTCACGAGTGGTTCAAAATATTTTTCTTGAATTTCAGCTTCAGCCTAAACAAGGAAACATTACATCTGAAAAGTCGTAACCGTACAAGATCAGCAGGCCGTTCAGTGTAAGGCCTTGTGCACAGTGCATTTCTGGTAAGCATTTAGCAGCAAAATCAAGATGGTAAATGTGCAATAAAAACCACAATGAAAACTGCAAAAAAAACCCTAAAAATATGCCTGGGCTTCACCACACCCCAAGAGTATACCAGACAGACTTATGATAATGTCTCACCATCTATAGTGGAAATCCATGGAGTAGATTAAAAAAAATCACTCATTTTTCTTTTTGTCTCCTGAATCCAATATAACATATCAATTACAGAATGAGCCAATTTGGTTAATAAGCCAGAAGAACTGATGCTGAAAAATAGGATCACTTCTATACAAACTGCTTGCCCAACAGCTAGGGGGGCGCGTTCATTTGAGAAGCACTGGTATTAAGAAATGGTCATTTTCACTTCGAAAATTAAAAAGCACTCCCAAGGAAATGTTTAAAAAAATCTTTTAGCCCCCTTGTAACATTGTTGACACTGACACAGCACCAGTGTATTATACTGTCCAAGTGCCACCTTATCTTAATAAGGCTAAGTTCACATTTCCGTTGTTTTGCATCAGTCACATGCGTTGCTTGACGCATGTGACTGATGCGTTGTACAACGGATGACAACGGTGACAAAGACAAGAATTTCTTTGTCGGACTCCGTTGTGTGCGGGGGGCGGAGTTCAGGAGGCGGAGCTGAGGACGTCAGTGCCGCGGTCTGCACGGCTGGGGACAGGTGAGTGTCTACATGCGTGTGTACATGTGGAGTGCGGGAGGGGGCGGAGCACGAGGGGGCGGAGCCGAGCGGGGCCGTGGAGCTGAGGACGTCAGTGCCGCGGGGACTGCAGGGCTGGGGACAAGTGAGTGTGTGTGCGAGTGTGTGTCTGAGTGTACACATGCGGAGTGCGGGAGGAGGCGGAGCCGAGTGGTGAAGTGTTGGCCTCCTTGCACACTGTATCCAGGGTAAATATCGAGTATAAGCAAAGCACTTTTTGCTTGGTTACCCGATATTTATCTTGGATACCAGCTCAGCGCGGGCTCCCTGCACCCGTAACCACTGTAAATATCGGGTAACTAACCAAAGCGCATTGCTTGGTTACCCGATGTTTATCCTGGTTACGGGGGCGGGGAGCAAGAGAGCGCATGCGCAGCGAAATCCTACGGATCGCGCTGCTCAAAAAACGTTACATGCTGCGTTGCTCCGGCCCGGCGGTCAGTTAAAAAAACGACTGACCGTGACGCAGCGGATGCAACGCAGCATCATCAGTCACAATCCGTCACTAATAGAAGCCTATGGGGAAAAACAGGATTCCTGCAAAATATTTTGCAGGATACCGTAATTCCTCAAGGCTACAGATTGTGACTGATACAAAACAACGGAAGTGTAAACTTAGCCTAATACAACACTTTGTCTTCTGTGCCACGTGACCGCCAATAAGACTAGCCAGATCACACAGTCTTGGGTGCACCAGAAGGCATCTTCTCAGTATAATCCTATGAGACTAACATCAAGAGAGTGAGTTGAAAAAGCGACTTTGCATCAACATTGCAATGTAGCCAAAACATAAGACTTTTTCTTGGGAATACTTCTTTAATGGGAATGTGGTTGCCATTTGCCGACAAATCAACGAGATTATAAATTTGACATCTGTAATGTGTGTTAAAAATAAGTGCTGTTTTCTAAATGTGAATTCACACAAACTCTTAACATGTGAAATGAATAAGATTGATGTCAATAGAATTGTACCAGTCAACAGGTCAAGAACTGGGATATATTGGAAAGAAGTCTACAGCTGATGTGATGGCAGTAGGTACTAGGAAGGACAATGATATTTCTATTACAGGGTCGTAGGAGTCAGTGTGGCAAGCAAGAAGCCAAAAAGGTAGCCCATGAGGTCTTATATTTAAAAAGAACAAAACTGACACTTAAATCCAACCTCACCTAGTGCAGCAGACTGGCCATAGTGCCCAGGCTGATGACTGGGCACCATCTACAGGATAAGCCTCAGAAATGAGCCATTAAGAAATAGATGGTGGCTCTGCTGATGATTCGCGTTTCATTTTTTTTTTTAATCAGATAAATTTTTATTTTTCACCAAGTATACAAAACATGTGTTATATTTTCAGCAATAACGAGCAGAACTATAAACTTTTCCTCCCCAACATCCCCTCCCCCTCCCCCATCAGCGTACATATTACCCATATCAATATCAAAGATCTTACATTTTAACCCTTCAATAGCATATATTGGAATGTATAGAACTAACTATCTCTGCCCATAGTCCAACATCTCCCAACTCTAATATTTATCCATATTGCAACCACGGATTCCACAATCTATTAAAAAGTGCAAGTTGTTTCCTTTTCCCATATATGCTTCTCTCCATTCAAACAATATGATTAACATATGCGACAAATTCCTCTCTAGTCGGTGAGTCCCCCTGCATCCAGTGTTTGGCAATTACTTTCCTTGCCGCATACAGCAGTCTGACTATCACTATTTTAAAATTGTTGTCTAATTTCTTCCACGTAACCTAGAAGACATACCAGGGGTTGTCTGGGAAGTTTACATCTATAAGCTCCTTCTATTCTATTAAGAACAGTTATCCAAAAGGGTGCCAACCTGGGGTACATCCACATCATATGGAAAATGCCAGCACCTTACATCTAGGACAGTCGGAGTTACTCCTCAATCCCATTTTACACATAATTAGCGGGGACCTATATGCCCTATGCACCACGTAGAGGTGGGATAATCTTGCTGGTTCACTCATTGATAATTTTGGTATCTATTCCAAAACACTATCCCATACCTCCTCAGTGATCCCGTCTATCTCTGCTTCCCATTTAGTCCTAGTGTTTACAGGGTGGTCAAGCAAATATGTATGCAGTAGGTCCCTATATATAGTAGATATGATTCCTCTTGTGGGTCCACTACTACACACCATATTTCAGTACTAGGTCTGCCTGTACCAGCAATGATTGCTTAACCCCCTGAGCCACCACTGCATGCGCCAACCGTTTATACTGGTACCACCCAAGTGGGAATATCCCAAACTCATCCTGTATTTGTGTAAACGACTTCAGACGTCCCTGGCTAAGAATTTGCCCCATATACCTTTACGTGCCCATTCCTTAACTTTGCCTATCTTGTATACATCATAGAGCAGTTTTCATTGTCCCACAACGGAGAGAATTCAGTTATTGCTGTAATCCCTCTTATTTGCTTGATCTTCCTCCAGATTCTATTCATCAAGCAAAGTGTGGGGCTCGTTTTTCCTACTCTCACAAATGATCCGTCCTCCAGTCCGAACACTAATTGTTTCCGATGCAGAACATGCCCTAACAGTCTGGATGCTGGGTCCACCACCCTAAAATCTGCCCATCCCCTGAAATGTTGACTCTGAGATGCCAGATAATATATTCCCGGATTGGGTAGTGCTAGCCCCCCCCTCATCCTTCGGTCTCTGTAGCGTCTCGAGTTTAAGTCTGGCTTGTTTGTTCTTCCATATTAGAGCACGGAACATGGAATCAATCTCCTTAAAGTGACTCTGAGGGATCCAAACAGGAGAATTGTGCAACACATCGAGTATCTTGGGCATAAGCACCATTTTAATAAGATTAATCCGTCCTATTACTGATAAAGCTTATTCCAAGCAGTTATCTTACTTCACAGTTCTTTCAGCAAAGGGACTAGATTAATAGTAATGTAGTTCCCAATTAGCATGGATACCTGAATGCCCAGATATCTAAACTGGTCCACAACCCGCAGTCTGTTGACCTCATCACCCAGGATCGACCTATCCACTCCCGCGTCCACCTGAAACAGATTCGATTTGGTCCAATTGATAGTCAGTCCAGAGATCCCCCCGTACTGCTAGATCACCTGCATGGCACAGCTCAACGATGCTACTGGGTCTCCCAGAAACAATAGAATGTCGTCTGCATAGAGGGCTATCTTCTCTTCTAGATGGCCATATACAAATCCCTTTATGTCTCTGTTCTGCCGTATAGCAGCCGCCAGTGGCTCCACTGCCAGAGCAAAAAGGAGAGGCGAGAGCGGACATCCTTGGCGAGTACCCCTTTGTAAATCCACCGTGTGTGACTTCGCGTTTCATTTTATATCATATTTGTCTGATGCATGTGGATTTGTTACTAGGGGAAGAGCTGGCGGTGTGGGCATAAGACAAGCCAGCGTAGGTAGTATGATACACTGTGTAACACTGGAAACCTGGCATCTATGTGAACATTACATTGACAGGCACCTAAAGAAATATTGTTGCAGACTAAGTCAATGCCTTCATGGCAGCAGTATTCCTTGATTGTAGTAGCCTTTGCATTTAAAACCCTGCAATAACGTTCTGGGATGGTTTGAGCAACATGACAAAAATGGATCATACAGCGCCATTTAGAATTATTTTCTAATTATGTAACCAGATATAAATCAAGTAGTTGTATACCTCCTTAAGGACACCAGTGTGCTTAGATTTGGCTCTCAGAATCTTCTGGAACTCTTCAGACTGCATGTAAGCAAGTTGCTCTTTATGTCGTTTCATTGCCGGTTCATTCTCATCTGCAGCTAAGAGTTAAAATGTGATAATTATTTTGTGTCAACAGCAGCAGGATTTTACAGCTCTCGTGAGCTTAGTTTTCTTGAGTCAAATGTAAATCATGTCCTTGGTTAACAGGCCATAGACATAAAAAGCAATAGGATAAAGAGTTGCACACCAGTCACAATGTATAGGGCAATAATGAAAAGCAGAACTGCTATGGGAATACTAGACTGAAAAATATAATGGACTATCTGAAAAAAGTGAAAAACATGAAAATGGAATGTGCATAACTGCTATGAATAATAGGAATGAGAGATGTTTAGACGTACATTCTTTAATTAGAATGCATTTTCTGTCTGATGACCCTGCCCTACCCATAGCCATGTGTCTTATTTCACATATATAGCTTGGTCCCTTGCTTCCCATACAGAGCAAGTTTTTAACTGCAGGTGAGGTTACACATAGGTGAGGTTACACATAGGTTAGGGACCCCAAAAATAGAGATTACCTTGGTGTTTGGTTTTGGGGCTCCTTTGCATTGATCAATACAATGGCTAATCATCTCTCATTCCTATTATTCATAGCAGTTATGCATATTTCATTTTCAGGTTTTTCACTTTTTTCAGATAGTCCATTGTATTTTTCAGTCTAGCATTCCTGTAGCAGTTCTGCTTTTCATTATTCCCCTATACATTGTGACTGGTGTGCAACTCTTTATCCTATTGTTTAGTTGTATATTTTTGAGTCTTGCACCCTGTTCACACCATAGGTGTTCCAGATGTACATTCTTTAATTAATAGACATAAAAAACAACTGTATGTAAAAAAAATCCAGAACATTAATCCAAATACTACAACCCCTTTCCAAAAAAGTTGGGACACTGCAAGATATGAAGAAAACAAGAATGCAATGGTTTGGAAAAGTCTCATCGCCACAATTCACCACAGAAAAAAGGACACATATTAGAAGGCAAAGAGACTTTTTTTTTCATTTTTAAAAATTAAGTTATTTAGAATTTGACGGCTGCAACACACCTGAAAAAGTAGGGACAGGGCATGTCTACCATTGCGAAGAATCACATCTTTTTCTTTTACAATAATCTGTAAACATCTGGGAAGTGATGGGACTAATGGCTGGAGTTTTGGAAGAGCAATGTTGTCCCATTCGTGTCTGATGTAAGAATCTAGCTGCTCAATAGTCCTGGGTCTTAGTTGCTGGATTTTTCATTACATAATGCGGCAAATGTTTTATATTTGTATAAAGTACGGACTGCAGGCGGCCAGTTTATCATCCGAACTATTCTTTTGTGAAGCCGTGCTGTTGTGATGGATGCAGTATGTGGTTTAGAATCATCTTGTGGAACTATGCATGGCATTCCTTAAATACAAGGGGCTGCTGATAAGTCTTTGGCTTTACCCAGAAAGAAACAAGATAGGATGATAAAACTTTACATTTATTCCACATACTCTCCACTGATGTCAACACACTTCTTACATCGGTATTCCAAGTTCTGTAAGCCTAGCAAAGTAAAAGGATTTTGGTTGTGCCTCAAACCAGGCATCTGTAGCAGCCATGGCATCAGAAATGGTGTGAAATTTGGTACCCTTGAGGTGGTTTCTTCAGGTATGGAAACAGATGATAGTCGGAGGGAGCTAGATTTGGTGAATAAAGGTGGGTGGTCAACCAGCTGGAAGTTTTGCTGTGGTCGCTTGTGCAGTGTGAGCAGAGTCGTTGTTTTGGAGGAACAAGATTCCTTTGGACAGCTGATCGCGCCTTTACGCCTTCCAGAGCTTCCTTCAACCGGTCCAAAAGTTCCATGTAATACCTTGCATTGATGGTGGAACCTTTTTGAAGGTAGTCTGTTAGCAACACACCCTCCTTATCCCAGAACACAGACGCCATCACCTCAGTGGCTGATTTTTGCACCCTGAACTTCTTTAGACAAGGAGAACCACTGTGTCTCCACTCTTCACTGCTCCTTGTTTTCAGGGTCATACAAATAAATCCAGGTCTCAACCATAGTGACCAGTTGATCCAGGAAGTTATCAGTCCGGAAATGCTGACAAATGGACCAGGAAGTTTTCACTCGCATGTTTCTCTGATCTGGTGTCAAACATTTGGGGACCCACTTTGCAGATAGCTTCCTCCTGTCCAAATGTTCACAGATGACGACACAAACATGATCACAGGAAATCCCATGTCGTCTGCTACTGCTTTAGCTGAAATTTGTCGATTCTCCAGTATGAGGTTGTGCACAGCATTGACGATCTCTGGAACAACAACCACTCTCTGTCATCCAGGATGTTCCACATCATTAGTGCTGAAGTGGCTTGTTTTAAATTTAACTCAGTTCTTAACTGTGGAATATGAAGGGCATTGATCCCCCAATGTCTGCGACACATCACCATGAATATCCTTCGTGGACTTTCCTTGCAGAAACAAGAATTTTATCACTCCTCTACTCTCAGTTGCTGTGGATAGCCCATTAGACGCCACCATTTTGTTTTCCCATGTGCGTGGAACACTGTTGCCATAAGCAACAAACACAGAATTTTGAAAACATTAGACACATAAAGCTTTCATGTGATTTTAACATTCGTTACCATAGAAACAAAAGAAGCGCTGCTCTGGGCTTTAAAAAGAAATACGTCATGATAATGACAGGAATCATCACATGACTCATTGCAACCATCGGCTCCCCATGATCGGTTCCCTGCCATGGCAATTTAAATCATGCTGTCACATTTTGACAGCGCGATCCAAGGGGTTAACAGGCGCACGTGGATCCATCAGCGGCTGTTGGCCACACGTTTGCTGTTCAAATCAGCAGTCGAGCAGGGATCACTGCTGGCTCACCGCTGTAGCTGGTGGTTATAACCCTGACATGATTTAGGACATACCAGTACGTGCTAGGTTGTTAAGGCGTTAAAGTATTTGCTATTTTATGCTGGTAACAATTTTCTGAAATTGTTCCACAATTTTTAGACAGTTGTTCACAGAGTGGCAAGTCTCTGACCATACTTGCTACTGAGAGACTTTGCCTCTTCAACATGCTCTTTGTATACACAGTCATGTGACTTAGTTGAAAGTTGACCCTACATTCATTATTTTTAAATTAGTTGTCAATTGAAATTGAAAACTTACTAACTTTCAACTTCTGATATTTGTTCTACTTTCTGTTAATTAAATATGGCTGTAATAGATTACCAAATTATATACTACTTTTCTTTACATTTTACACAGCTTCTCAACTTTTTTTTTAGAAATAGGGTTGTACACGTAGGTATACACAGGTTAATATTAACAGATATGCAACTAATCAACATTAAATATAAAATAAATAATACATAGCCAAAGCCAACAATTCAGTGTATAACCAGCTTTACAAGCACTGCTAATTACAGCCTATTACACCGGCCTATTAGGTGTTTGCTAACTTTATGGACTTTAAAAGTCCAATACCAACCATTCATAGATCATATGCAAGTTATGTCTGTTACTTAAAAGAATTATTTAAAAATCCCACCCTTAAATACCACATGTCTCCTTTGAATCTGAGGAAACAGATTTATTTAAAAGAAAATGGCTGTGTCTTTTATCAATGTACTCGAAAGCAGGGAAAAAAAAACCCCTCCAAGTGTGGTGAAATTGCACAAAAAAATGCAATCCTATAATTTATTTTACAGCATGGAGGTAAAAATGACCTGGCAATATGATTCTTCAGGTCAGTACGTTTACAGCAATGGTATTTCCAAACTGTATAATGTTCGGTTTTGCTTTGTTTATTGTTAAGTGGTGGAAAGAAATTTGGAGGGAGTTTAAATAAATATATGCTTGTCTCATCATTTTCAGGGACCTGTGACATTCATTTTTACATAGATGGAGCTGTGTAAGGGCTTGTTTTTGTGTGGTGAGCTGACATTTATATTGATACCATTAAGGGGAATAAGAATTCAATTGCTTCCTATTGCATTATTTTGCAGTGCTGTGGCGAGTGAAAAAAAAGAGAATTTTGTTTACTTACCGCAAATTCTTTTTCTTATAGTTCCGTCTTGGGAGACCCAGACTTGGGTGTTTAGCTTCTGCCTCCGGAGGACACACAAAGTACTACACCTAAAAGTGTAGCTCCTCCCTCTGAGCTTATACACCCCCGGGTGAGCCAGTCCCAGCCAGTTTAGTGCAAAAGCTGAAGGAGAATAGCCACCCACAAGTAGAACAGAGCAAACGCCGGAACAACCGGAGACTCTGTCCACGACAACAGCCGGTGAAAACACGCGGAACAAGGAAATTGCCAACAGGCAACAGGGAGGGTGCTGGGTCTCCCAAGACGGAACTATAAGAAAAAGAATTTACGGTAAGTAAACAAAATTCTCTTTTTCTTTATCGTTCCTTTGGGAGACCCAGACCATGGGACGTTCCAAAGCAGTCCCTGGGTGGGAAATAAACAGAAAAAACTAAGAAGTAGGCAGAACCTAACTTCACAAATGGGCGACCGCCGCCTGAAGGATGCGTCTGCCCAAGCTCGCATCTGCCGAAGCATGAGCATGCACTTGGTAGTGCTTCGAGAAAGTATGCAGGCTATCCCAAGTGGCAGCCTGACAGACTTGTTGAGCCGTAGCCTGGTGCCTAAAAGCCCAAGAGACACCGACAGCTCTGGTCGAGTGTGCTGTGATCCCCGGCGGGGGAGGCGCCTGTGTACTCTGGTAGGCGTCCGAAATGGTCGACCTAATCCAACGGGCTAAGGTCGGCTTAGAAGCAGGGAGGCCCTTGCGCCGACCTGTAGTTAGCACAAAAAGAGAGGTGCACCGCCTAAGCGCAGCGGTGCGAGACACATAGATCCGGAGAGCACGCACCAGATCCAGAGTATGTAGAGCTTTTTCAAAGCGATGAACAGGGGCCGGACAGAAGGAAGGTAAGGTAATGTCCTGGTTAAGGTGGAAGGGAGAGACCACCTTAGGAAGAAAGTCCGGAGTCGGACGGAGAACCACCTTGTCTTGATGAAAGACTAAAAAAGGTGACTCCGAGGAGAGCGCAGCCAAATCAGAGACTCTCCTGAGAGAAGTTATGGCAACCAGAAAGGCCACTTTCTGTGAAAGACGATACAAAGAAACCTCCCTAAGAGGCTCAAAGGGGGGTTTCTGCAAAACCGTGAGAACCAAATTAAGGTCCCAGGGGTCCAAGGGCCGCCGGTAAGGCGGAATGATGTGAGACGCGCCCTGCATGAAGGTGCGGACCTGAGCCAGCCGAGCAAGACGCCGCTGGAACAGAACTGACAGAGCCGAAACTTGTCCCTTGAGAGAGTTGAGGGACAGTCCTAGCTGCAGACCGGACTGTAGAAAAGACAGAAGAGTCGGCAAGGAGAATGGCCAAGGAGGATGGCCGGTAGAGCGACACCAGGACAGGAAAATTTTCCAAGTCCTGTGATAGATCTTAGCGGAGGAAGACTTGCGGGCCCGAGTCAAAGTGGAGATGACTTCAGGGGGGATACCAGAAGCCGTCAAAATCCAGGACTCAAGAGCCACGCCGTCAATTTGAGGGCCGCAGAATTCGGGCGGAAAAACTGACCTTGCGAGAGTAGGTCTGGACGGTCCGGGAGATGCCACGGCATCTCTACGGACAGTTGGAGCAGGTCCGGATACCAAGCTCGCCTGGACCAGTCCGGTGCAATGAGGATGACTCGACGACCCTCCATTCTGATCTTGCGCAGGACTCTGGCAAGAGAGCTAGAGGGGGAAACACGTAGGACAGACGAAACTGGGACCAGTCCTGAACCAGAGCGTCCGTGGCGAAGGCCTGAGGATCGTGGGAGCGAGCCACGTAAACAGGAACTTTGTTGTTGTGACGGGATGCCATTAGGTCCACGTCCGGAGTGCCCCATTTGCGGCAGATCGACTGAAATACTGCCGGGTGCAGGGACCACTCGCCACCGTCCACGCTTTGACGGCTGAGATAATCTGCCTCCCAGTTGTCCACGCCTGGGATGTGGACTGCGGATATGGTGGACCTGGAGTCTTCCGCCCATTGAAGAATGCGTTGTACCTCCATCATCGCCAGGCGGCTGCGTGTCCCGCCTTGATGGTTGATGTAGGCAACCGCTGTCGCGTTGTCTGACTGGACTCGAATGTGCCTGACCGCCAGCAGGTGGTGAAATGCTAGGAGAGCTAGAAGCACGGCTCTGGTTTCCAGCACATTGATTGAAAGGGCTGACTCGGACGGAGTCCAAGTGCCCTGTGCTCTGTGGTGGAGACATACCGCTCCCCAGCCGGATAGACTGGCATCCGTGGTGAGAATCACCCAGGATGGGGCCAGGAAGGAGCGCCTTGGGACAGGGAGAGGGGCCGAAGCCACCACTGAAGAGAGCTCCTGGTCCGTGGCGACAGAGCCACTAACTTGTGTAAGGAGGAAGGCCGCTTGTCCCAACAGCGGAGAATGTCCAGCTGCAGGGGGCGCAGATGGAACTGGGCAAAGGGAACAGCCTCCATGGACGCCACCATTAGACCCAGCACCTGCATCAGACGCCTGAGGGTATAACGGCGGGGCCTCAGGAGAGAGCGCACCGCCAACTGGAGTGACAGCTGTTTGATTAAGGGCAACTTCACAAGTGCCGGCAAAGTCTCGAACTGCATGCCTAGGTACGTGAGACTCTGGGTCGGAGTCAGAGTGGATTTGGGAAGATTGACAAGCCACCCGAATTGGGCTAGAGTGGCGAGAGTGAGCGAAACACTCCGCTGACAGTCTGCGCTGGACGGAGCCTTGACTAGAAGGTCGTCCAGGTAAGGGAGTACTGCCAACCCCTGGAGGTGCAGAACCGCAATCACTGCTGCCATGACCTTGGTGAATACCCGAGGGGCCGTGGCTAACCCGAAGGGGAGAGCCACGAATTGGAAATGATCTTCTCCTATTGCAAAGCGTAGCTAACGCTGGTGTGAAACTGCAATTGGCACATGTAGATAGGCATCTCTGATGTCGATGGACGCCAGGAAATCCCCTTGGGTCATTGAGGCAATGATTGATCGCAGAGACTCCATGCGAAAGTGCCGCACCCGAACATGCTTGTTCAGAAGCTTGAGATCCAGGATGGGCCGGAAGGTACCGTCCTTTTTGGGAACTAGGAAGAGGTTTGAGTAAAAACCTCTGAACCGTTCCCGGGCGGGAACTGGTACAATTACTCCGTTGGCCCGCAAGGCTGCCACGGCCTGTGAGAAGGCGGCGGCCTTGGAGCAGGGGGGAGTTGAGAGAAAAAATCTGTTTGGCGGGCTGGAAGAGAATTCTATCCTGTAGCCGTGAGAGATGATATCTCCCACCCACTGATCGGAGACTTGTTGAAACCAAGCGTCGCCAAAGTGGGAGAGCCTGCCACCGACTAAGGACGTTGCTGGAGCGGGCAGAGAGTCACGAGGAGGCTGCCTTAGTGGCAGGACCTCCTGCGGTCTTCTGTGGACGCGCTTTGGGGCGCCAGTTGGATTTCTGGTCCTTAGCTGAGTTAGCGGACGAGGTGGAGGGCTTAGAGGACGACCAGTTGGAGGAACGAAAGGAGCGAAACCTCGACTGATTCCTACCCTGGGCAGGTTTCCTGGTCTTGGTTTGTGGCATGGAAGTACTCTTCCCGCCAGTAGCTTCTTTAATAATTTCATCCAGCTGTTCACCGAACAGCCGGGAACCAGCAAAAGGGAGCCCAGTAAGGTTCTTCTTTGAAGAAGCATCTGCCTTCCACTCTCGAAGCCACAAGATCCTGCGGATAACGAGGGAATTAGCCGAAGCCACCGCAGTGCGGTGAGAAGCCTCTAGCATGGCAGACATGGCATAAGATGAAAAAGCTGAAGCTTGAGAAGTTAAGGCAACCATCTCAGGCATAGATTCCCTGGTGAGGGAATGCATCTCCTCTAAAGAAGCAGAGATGGCTTTGAGAGCCCACACTGCTGCAAAAGTTGGGGAAACCGCGGCCCCCGCCGCTTCATACACGGATTTGGCCAGAAGGTCAATCTGACGGTCAGTGGCATCCCTATGGGAAGTGCCATCAGCCACCGACACAACGGTCCGGGCTGAGAGCCTAGACACCGGAGGGTCTACCTTTGGGGAGTGAGCCCACTCCTTGACCACCTCAGGTGGAAAGGGAAAACGATCATCAGAACCACGCTTTGGGAAGCGTTTGTCAGGACAGGCCCTGGGTTTGGTCACAGCGGACTGAACACTGGAGTGGTTAAAGAACACACTCTTTACTCTCTTAGGTGAGGTAAACTGGTGCCAGAGAGCGTTGCTCCTCTGATACTGGCGGATTGAGATCCAGTACAGAATTAATGGAAGCAATCAAGTCACTAAGTTCTGAGTCACCCTCGGAAAGGTCAATGGGGCACATGGAGTTAGCCTCCGAGCCCCCTGTAAAGGCATCCTCCTCATCTTGCGAGTCAGCTCTTGAATCAGAACCGCGGGATGAGGAGGGAGGGGAAACCCTGCGGCGCCTCTTAGGAGGACGGGGTCTGTGCCCTGATGATGAATCCTCTGTGAGCTCCAGTGGACGGAGGTCAGATGATAGAGATCCTAAAGGACCCTTAGCAAGAGCATTAGAGGCACCATGTGAAGGGGGCTGATGCATATTCATCAAAGTCCTGGACAGAAGTCCCATGGACTCAGCAAATGACTGTGAGATAGACCTAGAGAAGGACTCTACCCAGGCCGGGGGTTCAGCCACAGTTGCAGAAGAAGCCTGAGAGACCACTGGGGGTGAGACTCCAGGCTGTGGCACCTAAAAGTTAGAGCAGACATCACAATGTGGATAGGTGCTCGGTTCAGGCAGCAGGAGCTTACATGCAGCGCATACAGTATAAAGCTTTGGAGCCTTGCTCCTCGTGTAAGACATGCTGCTGGAGTAGGACAGCTTCTACAAAGAGAATGAACCCCAGGGAGTATATACAGAGGTCCACAACCAGAGACCGGCTGTGGCTTACCAGACCGCTGGAAGCGGTGTTGTGTGCCCTCCAGATCCCGAAGCCCGGACCCCCAATGCACAGCACCTCAGCAGGGATGCAGAGTGCAGAACGGCCCAGCGCAGAGTGAACCCTGTGCAAGAAAGTGGCCGCCGGAGCGAAGAGAGGGGGCAGGACAGGGGGCGTCCCTGTAGGAAGGTGGGATCTGGAGGGCCATAGAGACCTGCAGGGGAGGAGTCACGCACAAGCACTGGGGAGTGTCCCTCCCCTGTCCAGGACGGCCGCTGGGAGGAGCCGTGCCTGTCCCGCTGCATGAGTGACATGCGAGGGCAGGAAACAGAAACTAGGCCTCCGGCGAAGCCGGGGCCTAAATTTGAGCAGTGAGGACGACGAGCAGGCACCATCGGCGCTGTTCTCGGGCGAAAGCCAGAGAACCCGCCGGAAATGCCAAAAACAAGTACAGCAAACACACTCTCCCCATACAATAAAGGACAGGGACCCCCAACATATGAACGTCTCAGGTACTTAGCTGCTGAGACGCAGGGCCAGGTCCCTGGGGATGAGTGCTCCGGTCCACCAGAGTCCTGAAGGGGCTGTGGACGGAGACCGGTCTCCTGCCAGGTATGGAGACTGCGCTGGCTCCCACTTCAATCCAGAGCCCAGGAGGGATGGTGAAGGAGCACGGCATGTAAGGCTCCAGCCTTGGAAATCAACCTTACAACACCACCGACACAGTGGGGTGAGAAGGGACATGCCGGGAGTCCAGATGTGGACCCGCACTTTCCAAAAAACAAAAAATCATATGAGAATGCATGTGTGGATGTATGCCTCCTGAACACAAAGCGATAAACTGGCTGGGACTGGCTCACCAGGGGGTGTATAAGCTCAGAGGGACGAGCTACACTTTTAGGTGTAGTACTTTGTGTGTCCTCCGGAGGCAGAAGCTAAACACCCAAGGTCTGGGTCTCCCAAAGGAACGATAAAGAAATCCCAACTGTGGTGTTTTGATTTTTTTCTCTTTACCGATTGGGTTGTTTAATTTTATATTTTGATATATAGCACTATTACAAAATCCAATACTAAATATGTATTTATTTTTAATAATTTTTAATGGGGGGGAAATAGGGGTTTCGCCTCACTTCATCTATTCTTAGGTAAATATGGAATAAATCCTGATTAAGTTTGCCCTCATTTAGTCTTCAAAGCGAGCGTTAGTCTAGTGAATAATTGGAGATATGGCTATTTATCCTATGGATTGTTTATAAACTATTAATTCCTTGGGACTATTCTGATTGCAGATCAACTTTATCGGTTGTTGTCCTGGGATCAGGTGTCCTGCTTGGTGGTTTAACTGTTTTTAATTGTTTACTAGAAATTATTGACAAAGTTTTTTTACTTTTCTAAACAATTGAATGCGCTTTCACTTCGTGTACAACCAAGTATAAGAGGTTGGTTTTGGTAGTATTTAAACGACTGTCTGAAGTCTGGAAGCCATGGACATCACCAAACGCTCCTATGTGATGCTTTCCAGGCTGACTTCAGTTGTTTTCTGGTTCGTGAGTTTTTCTGCCTTGTTTTATCTTATGCACTTGAAATGCACGCCTGATGGGATAGAGATCTGGTGATTGACTCAGCCATTATTGAATATTCCACGTCTTTGCCTTAAAAAAAAAACCCCAAAAACTCCTGGACTGTATATATGTTTTGGATCATTGTCCATCTGTACTGTGAAGTACCATCCAATCAACCTGGCTGCATTTGGTCGAGTATAAAGTATAGCCCTGTACACTTCAGAATTCATCCGCCTGTTTCAGTGTTCAGTCACATCATCTTATTGATTATTACACTAGTGACCCATTGCCATTGGAAGCCAGGCATGCCCATGCCATCACACTGTCTCCATATTTTACAGAGAGTGTTGTGTGCTTTGGAGCATGAGCGGTTCTAAACCTTGTCTATACTGTCTTCTTCCATCATTTTGGTACAGATTGATCTTAGTTTCATCTGTCAAAAAATGCTTTTCCAGAGCTGGGTTAGCTTTTTTAGCTGTGTTTTGGCAAAGTCTAATCTATCCTATTTTTAAGGCTAAATTTATGGTTTCCATCTTGTCGTGAACTCTCTGTATTAATTCTCATGAAGTCTTCTCTTTATGATAGATTTAGATACTGAAACATCTACTTCCTGGAGGATGTTCTACACTTGGGAGGATGTTGTGAAGGGGTTTTTCTTCATTATGGAAAAAGATTCTATGACCATCCACCATTGTTGTCTTCTGTGGACATCTAGGCCTTTTTGATTTCAAAAGGTCACCAGTGAGCTCTTTTTTCCCCCCACAAAATGTACCAAACTGTTGATTTGGCTACTCATAACATTTGTGCTGTCTTTGAAGGATTTTTTTTCCAGCCTAATGATGGTCTGTTTCTCTTACATTGAGTACTTCTTTGACTGGGTTTACAACAACAGCTCCCAAATGCAAATTCCACACCTGGAATCAGCTCCAGGCCTTTTACCTGTTTAATTGATGATGGATTAAAGAGAGAATAGCCCATAAAAGAGGTTTAGCGATTAACTGTTCAATTACCTATGGTCCCTAGAAAAAGAGGCAGCTACATAATAAAGAGCTGTAGTTCCTAAACGCTTACTCAAATAGGGATGTGAATAGCTGAGAGACTGCACATTAAGCCCATAATTATTATTTAAGTGTATCTTGAATATGTTTTGGTAAATAGCAAAAATGACAAAACGTGTGTCGCTTGAAATATTTCTGGACCTAACTGTACTTATTACAGCTGTCATCTATCTCATAGTACAGGCGCCGGAACCAGGTAAGATGTACAAAAACATTTTTTGTAGGGAAGATGTTAGACGTTAGGGAAGATGTAAGATATGATGTATTTTAGTTTAGCTGCATACACCCATGTGCTTGTCTCAAAAAGAGTCTTTTCATGTAATCTCTATCAATATAATGGAATAAGTTGTGAGCTACAGTGAGCTACAAAAGGTCATAACTGCCACAGCATCTCCAACATGTGTGGATACAAGGTCTTTCCTTTTCATGGGTGAGAAGCTTCTGTTATCAATAGAACGACTTACCGCCCTATATATAAACTTGCACTGTTAAGAGCAAAACAAACCTAAATTTAGGCTTTGAGCTTATAAGGATGTTATTTGGTGGAGTAGAGCAGTACCTTCTGAAGACACATCTGCCTCCGCTCTCTGAGCCAACTGATCAATATCTGTGATGCTAGATCGTTTCCTCTTGATACTATTAGGATCTTCCTTTGCAAGGAATTGCCCTTTTCCTTTTAATTTCCGTATAGCAGCAAGCTATTAAAGAAAAAAAATGAAGCTATGATATAAGATTTCATAATCACCTAACAATAAGCATTAGGCAATCACACAGTAAAGCACAGCTAAATCATTTAGGTCATGTCTACCTTTTTAGCTTCAGAAGAAGGGCTTAACTTGCTGGCAGGAGGAGTGGAAGAAGAATCAAAAAACAGAACGTCTTCTCCTTCAGCAAACCCACGAGCCAACTTGGGTGTTGACAATCTCTGGGCTGATGGAAACTCCGAAGCTTGCATTGGAGATTGAAGGGTGGCTTGCCCTACCCAGGTAGTTGTTCTGGATACTTCAGATTTATCAGTACTCTCCAGAAACCTAAAAATGTAAACATTAGCTTAACATTCCTGACGAGTAGTGAATCCAATACCACTGTATAAAGAGATACAAAAAGTTTAAGAATCTTTACTTGAGTGGTTGAAAAACAAAACCATGTTAAAAACTAAACATTTTCCACTGTTCCATAGCAGATGAAGAAAAAAAATCCCTTTTAAGCTTATGGAAACAAATGTCATGATTTTGGGATCCCCACATACAGTCAACCATAACTTAGTTTTATTTCAATGTAGCTGTATGGGTTGCTCTAAATTTCTTATTATGGGAAATTATCAGAAAATGGCACTTCTAATAAACCTTTTATTGGCATTTTATGTGATTACTGTAGTCCGTGAAAGGGCAAAGTAACTAAAGCTTTGTATGCAAGTCCCCCATCACTCCCTGATCTTTGGTGGAAGACTATATGCTTACAGGAGTGACGGACTTATGTTTTTTACTTCAACACTTCCATATTGTAGTGAACATTAAAATTTGTTTTCGTTTTGTTAAGTGCTGTCATATGCCATCAGCCAACCCTGACTACAATGAACCCATGGGGTTAAAAAAAAGAAAAAAACAAAAAAAAAACCATTTAGCATATACTGTTTATTAGTTGGGGCAAGACTGATAGGTTACCTTTTTGTCATAACGTTGAAAAAGGAAAAACGGGTTTTATGCTGCGCTAAAAACCACAGATGCTGAGTATATTAAAAATTTCTCTTTTATTTCACAGTTCTACGCGTTTCAGAGACATGTCCGTCTCCTTCCTGGACTAGCACAACCTTACCAGGTGACTGTAACAATCTTTATTTCTTTCTACCCTCATACCGGGTAAGATCCTATTGTGCCTTTCTTTCCCATCTATAGCATTTAAAGGATACCTTTTTTGGATGTCCTCTGTTTTTTTTCGTCTTGCGTCTAGCATCTGTTTTTTCTGTTGTTTTAATAGGTCAGATGCCGATATAGATTGAAAAGCAGAAACAGACTTGGTAGATCCTGTAATAAAACATGTGATAGTAAGACCAGACAATTTCCAATTTAAAAAGAAAAATCTATAATGTGATAAATAAAATTAAACGACCTTACCTTGTGCACTTATGCCAGACAAGTGTTTCTTTAAATTAAGTGCCCCTGGCGTTGGCGCAGACAGCAGCTCTTTAAACTCCTCTGAACACTGCGCAGTGCTTTTCATTGCAGCTGCTGCAAACCAGAGATTGAGGATAATATTACTAATAAATGCAGATGGAGGACGTTTTGAGAGGTCATATCTACATATTACATACCCATTTTTTTTCTTGCTTCCAATGCAATGGCATCCGCTCCTCTCACCACCATATTGGACAGTGTTGACTGCACAGTTTTCTTTGGTGCTGGAGCTGTTGCGCTGTAAAAAAGAGAATTTTGTTTACTTACCGTAAATTCTTTTTCTTATAGTTCCGTATTGGGAGACCCAGACATTGGGGTGTATAGCTTATGCCTCCGGAGGACACACAAAGTACTACACTCAAAAGTGTAGCTCCTCCCTCTGAGCTTATACACCCCCTGGAGACTAGATCTAGCCAGTTTAGTGCAAAAGCTGAAGGAGAATAGCCACCCACAAGTAAAAACAGAGCAAGAACCGGAACAACCGGAGCCTCTGTCTACGACAACAGCCGGTGATAACACGCGGAACAAGAAACTGCCAACAGGCAACAGGGAGGGTGCTGGGTCTCCCAATACGGAACTATAAGAAAAAGAATTTACGGTAAGTAAACAAAATTCTCTTTTTCTTTATCGTTCCTATGAGAGACCCAGACATTGGGACGTCTCAAAGCAGTCCATGGGTGGGAATAACCAGAAAAAAACTGAGAAGTAGGCGGAACCTAACTTCACAAGTGGGCGACAGCCGCCTGAAGGATGCGTCTGCCCAAGCTCGGATCTGCCGAAGCATGAGCATGCACTTGGTAGTGCTTCGAAAAGGTATGCAGGCTAGACCAAGTGGCAGCCTGACAGACTTGCTGAGTCGTAGCCTGGTGCCTGAAAGCCCAAGAGGCACCGACAGCTCTGGTCGAGTGTGCCTTGATCCCCAGCGGGGGAGGCACCTGAGAACCCAGGTAGGCATCCGAAATGGTCGACCTAATCCAACGGGCTAAGGTCGGCTTAGCAGCAGAGAGGCCCTTACGCCGACCTGTGGTTAGCACAAAAAGAGAGGTGCACCGCCTAAGAACAGAGGTGCGAGACACATAGATCCGGAGAGCCCGCACCAGATCCAGAGTATGCAACGCTTTTTCAAAGCGATGAACAGGAGCCGGACAAAAGGAAGGTAGGGTAATGTCCTGGTTAAGGTGGAAAGGAGAAACCACCTTAGGGAGAAAGTTCGGAGTCGGACGGAGAACCACCTTGTCTTGATGAAAAACCAAAAAAGGTGACTCCGAAGAGAGCGCAGCTAAATCAGAGACTCTCCTGAGGGAAGTTATGGCCACTAGAAAGACCACTTTCTGTGAAAGACGAAACAAAGAAACCTCCCTAAGAGGTTCAAAGGGGGGTTTCTGCAAAGCCGTGAGAACCAAATTGAGGTCCCAGGGATCCAAGGGCCGCCGGTAAGGCGGAATGATGTGAGACGCACCTTGCATGAAGGTGCGGACCTGAGCCAGCTGGGCGATACGCCGCTGGAACAGCACTGACAGAGCCGAGACTTGTCCCTTGAGGGACAGTCCCAGCTGCAGACCGGACTGTAGAAAAGACAGAAGGGTCGGCAAGGAAAAAGGCCAAGGAGAATGGCCAGAAGAACGACACCGGGACAGGAACATTTTCCAAGTCCTGTGATAGATCTTGGCAGAGGAAGACTTTCGGGCCCGAGTCATCGTGGAGATGACTTCAGGGGGGATACCAGAAGCCGTCAAGATCCAGGACTCAAGAGCCACGCCGTCAATCTGAGAGCCGCAGAATTCTGGCGGAAAAACGGACCTTGTGAGAGAAGGTCTGGACGGTCCGGAAGATGCCACGGCACCTCTACGGACAGATGGAGCAGGTCTGGGTGACCAAGCTCGCCTGGGCCAGTCCGGGGCAATGAGAATGACTCGACGGCCCTCCACCCTCCATTCTGATCTTGCGCAGAACTCTGGGCAAAAGAGCTAGAGGGGGAAACACGTAGGACAGACGAAACTGGGACCAGTCTTGAACCAGAGCGTCCGCGGCGAAGGCCTGAGGATCGTGGGAGCGAGCCACGTAAACCGGAACCCTGTTGTTGTGACGGGATGCCATTAGGTCCACTTCCGGAGTGCCCCACTTGCGGCAGATTGACTGAAACACTGCCGGATGCAGGGACCACTCGCCACTGTCCACGGTTTGACGGCTGAGATAATCTGCTTCCCAGTTTTCCACGCCTGGGATGTGGACTGCGGATATGGTGGACTTGGAGTCCTCCGTCCATTGAAGAATGCGTTGTACCTCCAGCATTGCCAGGCGGCTGCGTGTCCCGCCTTGGTGATTGATGTAGGCAACCGCTGTCGCGTTGTCTGACTGGACTCGGATGTGCTTGCCCGCCAACAGGTGGTGAAAGGCTAGGAGAGCTAGAAGCACAGCTCTGGTTTCTAGCACATTGATCGAGAGGGCTGACTCGAACGGAGTACAAGTGCCCTGCGCTCGGTGGTGGAGACATACCGCTCCCCAGCCGGAAAGACTGGCATCCGTGGTGAGAATCACCCAGGACGGAGTCAGGAAGGAGCGCCCCTAAGACAGGGAGAGAGGCCGAAGCCACCACTGAAGAGAGCTCCTGGTCTGTGGCGACAGAGCCACTAACCTGTGCAAGGAGGAAGGCCGCTTGTCCCAACAGCGGAGAATGTCCAGCTGCAGTGACCGCAGATGGAACTGGGCAAAGGGAACAGCCTCCATTGACGCCACCATCTGACCCAGCACCTGCATCAGGTGCCTGATGGAATAACGGCGGGGCCTCAGCAGAGAGCGCACCGCCAGTTGGAGGGACTGCTGTTTGACTAAGGGCAACCTCACAAGTGCCGGCAGAGTCTCAAACTGCATCCCTAGGTATGTGAGACACTGAGTCGGAGTCAGAGTGGATTTGGGAAGATTGACAATCCACCCGAATTGGGCTAGAGTGGCAAGAGTGAGCGAGACACTCTGCTGACAGTCTGCGCTGGATGAAGCCTTGACTAGAAGGTCGTCCAGGTAAGGAATCACTGCCAACCCCTGTAGGTGCAGAACCGCAACCACCGCTGCCATGACCTTGGTGAATACTCGAGGGGCCGTAGCTAGCCCGAAGGGGAGAGCCACGAATTGGAAATGTTCCTCTCCGATTGCAAAATGTAGCCAACGCTGGTGTGAAACTGCAATTGGCACATGCAGATAGGCATCTCTGATGTCGATGGATGTCAGGAAATCCCCTTGGCCGCAGGGACTCCATGCGAAAACCTACCCTGGACAGGTTGCCTGGTTTTGGTTTGTGGCATGGAAGTACTCTTCCCGCCAGTAGCCTCCTTAATAATTTCATCCAGCTGTTCACCGAACAGCCTGGACCCACCCACCCACAGCAAGGAACGTCTTTGAGGAAGCATCTGCCTTCCACTCTCGAAGCCACAGGATCCTGTGGATAGCGAGCGAATTAGCCGAAGCCACCGCAGTGCGGTGAGAAGCCTCCAGCATGGCAGACATGGCATAGGATGAAAAAGCTGAAGCTTGGGAAGTTAAGGCAACCATTTCGGGCATAGATTCCCTGGTGAGGGAATGCATCTCCTCCAGAGAAGCAGAGATGGCTTTGAGAGCCCACACTGCTGCAAAGGTTGGGGAGAACGAGGACCCTGCCGCCTCATATACAGATTTGGCCAGAAGGTCGACCTGGCGGTCAGTGGAATCCTTAAGAGAGGTGCCATCAGCCACAGATACAATGGTCCGGGCTGAGAGTCTAGACACCGGGGGGTCCACCTTTGGTGAATGAGCCCACTCCTTGACCACCTCAGGTGGAAAGGGAAAACGGTCATCAGAACCGCGCTTTGGAAAGCGTTTGTCAGGACAAGCCCTAGGCTTGGTCACAGCGGCCTGAAAACTAGAGTGGTTAAAGAACACACTCTTTGACCTTTTAGGCGAGATAAACTGATGCTTTTCTGCCAGAGAGGGTTGCTCCTCTGATACTGGCGGATTGAGATCCAGTACAGAATTAATGGACGCAATCAAATCACTGACATCTGAGTCGGTTTCGGACAGATCAATGGGGCACATGGAGGTAGCCTCCGAGCCCCCTGTAAAGGCATCCTCCTCATCCCGCGAGTCAGCTCCTGAATCAGAGCCACGGGACGAGGAAGGCGAGGGAGCCCTGCGTCTCCTCTTGGGAGGACGGGGTCTGGGACTAGAAGATGAATCCTCTGTGAGCTCCGCTGAGAGAGCCCTAGCAGCAGAGGCATCCTGTGAAGGAGGCTGATGCATGCTTAGCAGAGTCCTGGACAGCTGTCCCATGGAGTCGGCAAAAGACTGGGAGATAGACCTAGATAAGGATTCTACCCAAGCCGGGGGTTCAGCCACAGGAGCCGGAGCAGCCGGAGAGACCCCTGGGGGTACGATTCCAGGCTGAGGCATCGTCAGGTTAGAGCAGGCAGCACAATGGGGATTGGTGCCCTGTTCAGGCAGCAGGAGCTTACATGCAGTGCATACTGAATACAGCTTTGGAGCCTTGCTCCTCGTGTGAGACATGCTGCTGGAGTGGGGGCTCTTGCCAGAAAGACCCCCAGAGAGTATATACAGAAGGTCCACAACCAAAGGTTGTGGCTTACCAGACCGCCGGAGCGGTTTGTGTGCCCTCCAGATCCCGAAGCCCGGACTCCCAAGCACCTCAGCAGGGGTGCTGCAGACCAGTGGAGATCGCAGGGAAAAACGCTGAGAAAATGGCCACCGGAGTGAAGAGAGGGGGCGGGACTCACTCTGAGAGCGGGATCTGGAGGGCCAAAGAGATTCACAGGGGAGGAGACATGTACTCAGTGAGGAGTGTCTCTCCCCTTTGTAGAACGGCCGCTGGGCGGAGCCACGCTGTCCCTCTGCATGAATGACATGCGAGGGCAGTGAAACTGAAAGTAGGCCTCCGGCGAAGCCGGGGCCTAAATTCGAGCGGTGCGGCCGGCGCGCAGGCACCATCGGCGCGGTTCTCAGGCGACAGCCAGAGAACCCGCCGGAAATGTCATAAAAATCACTCAGCACACTCTCCCACAACAATAAAGTACAACAACAACGTCTCAGGTACTTAGCTTGCTGAGACGCAGGGCCATGTCCCTGGGGGATGAGTGCTCCGGTCCAGCAGGATCCTGAAGGGCTGCGGATGGAGACCGGTCTCATGCCAAGCATGGAGAACCGTGCTGGCTCCCACTTCAAGCCAGGGCCCCGGAGGGATGGTGAAGGAGCACGGCATGCAAGGCTCCAGCCTTGGAATCAACCTTAACAGCACCGCCGACACAGTGGGGTGAGAAGGGACATGCCGGGGGTCCAGGCTTGGACCCGCTTTTCTTCAAATTCTTTCCAAAAATGAAAAATTAGATGAGAATGCATGTGTGGATGTGACCTCCTGAACACAAAGCAATAAACTGGCTAGATCTAGTCTCCAGGGGGTGTATAAGCTCAGAGGGAGGAGCTACACTTTTGAGTGTAGTACTTTGTGTGTCCTCCGGAGGCAGAAGCTATACACCCCAATGTCTGGGTCTCCCATAGGAACGATAAAGAAATGAAGATTTACAGACAGAAAAAGAAATTGATCAAGTTGTGAACTCAAATTGCATTAATGCAACAACTAAATGCATTTATGTAGACATTATTGCATCAATATGTCTCAAACATGTTAAGATTTACAGGTAGACAAATCTATAAGTGTCAACAATAGCAGAGGCCTCAGTTACTGAATATGCTTGTCATTAAGAGATCACCTCCCCATTGCTTCTCATAACCTGCTTTACAAGACAGTTCACCTAATCTGAGAACAGCATAATGTAGGGGTAGAGATCCTGATTCCAGAGGTGTCCCTTGCTGGGCTCCTAAGTGTAGTTTTGATAAAATCACCGATTAATCAGCAGGAGATCATCATTAGAGGATTACTTGGTGTGCTGCCAGGTAGCCCAGCATATTCATGAGCTCTGTATAACTGCTGGATCTCTGCAGCAGATAAAACATTGATTTTATCAGAATGACAGCATACAACCCAGTAAGTGACACATCTCTGGAATCAGGGTCTCTGTCTCTACAGTATGCTGATCTCAGAAGACGTAGCACAAACCTGGTGACAGATTCCATTTAACCCCTTCACGACCTTTGACTGATATATTCGTCATGGAGGGTGTGACGTTAAGCCCCGCCCCCTTTGGCGGGCAGGATGCAGCGATCCGCGCACATATCAGCTGTTTTCAACAGCTGACATGTGTGCCTGCATGTTAAGAGTGGAATCGCATTCCACCCCTAACATTAACCCCTTACATCTTGCTGCCAAAGTCTGGCAGCGAGATGTATATACATGTGGCCATGATTTTCACTTACCGCCGCCCCCACCAGAAGACACGTGAGTGATCACGTGACTTTGGTGGTTGCCATCGTAGCACAGGGTCATGTGATGATGCCTGCAGCTATGACAAGTCACTTTCGTTTTCACTCGGCCCGAAGCTGAATGAATCAGGAAGTGATCATATCTGCTGTATAGCTGTGATCAGCAGATAGTGATCAGCAATCCGATCGCGCTGCACTATAGCCCCCTAGGGGGACTAGTAAAATAAAAAAAAAAGTAAAAAAAAGTTTTAAAAAATAAAAAAAAAACCCTAAAAGTTCAAATCACCCCCCTTTCACCCAATTGAAAATTAAAGGGTTAAAAAATAAATAAATATACACATATTTCGTATCGCCGCGTTCAGAAATGCCCGATCTATCATAATATAAAATCAATTAATCTGATTGGTAAACGGCGTAGTGACAAAAAAATTCCCAACGCCAAAAAAGAGAATTTTTTTTAATTTACAGTAAGTAAACAAAATTCTCTTTTTCTTTATCGTTCCTTTGGGAGACCCAGACCATGGGACGTCTCAAAGCTGTCCCTGGGTGGGAAATAAACAGAAAAACTAAGAAGTAGGCAGAACCTAACTTCACAAATGGGCGACAGCCGCCTGAAGGATGCGTCTGCCCAAGCTCGCATCTGCCGAAGCATGAGCATGCACTTGGTAGTGCTTTGAAAAGGTATGCAGGCTAGTCCACGTGGCAGCCTGACAGACTTGTTGAGCCGTAGCCTGGTGCCTGAAAGCCCAAGAGGCACCGACAGCTCTGGTCGAGTGTGCCTTGATCCCCGGCGGGGGAGGCACCTGAGAACACTGGTAGGCGTCCGAAATGGTCGACCTAATCCAACGGGCTAAGGTCGGCTTAGAAGCAGAGAGGCCCTTGCGCCAACCTGTCGTTAACACAAAAAGAAGTGCACCGCCTAAGAGCAGCGGTGCGAGACAGATAGATCCGGAGAGCACGCACCAGATCCAGAGTATGCAGCGCTTTTTCAAAGCGATGAACAGGAGCCGGACAAAAGGAAGGTAAGGTAATGTCCTGGTTAAGGTGGAAAGGAGAGACCACCTTAGGAAGAAAGTCCGGAGTCGGACGGAGAACCACCTTGTCTTGATGAAAAACCAAAACAGGTGACTCCGAAGAGAGCGCAGCCAAATCGGAGACTCTCCTGAGGGAAGTTATGGCCACCAGAAAGGCCACTTTCTGTGAAAGACGAAACAAAGAAACCTCCCTAAGAGGCTCAAAGGGGGGTTTCTGCAAAACAGTGAGAACCAAATTAAGGTCCCAGGGATCCAAGGGCCGCCGGTAAGGCGGAATGATGTGAGACGCGCCCTGCATGAAGGTGCGGACCTGAGCCAGCCAGGCGAGACGCCGCTGGAACAGCACTGACAGAGCTGAGACTTGTCCCTTGAGAGAGTTGAGGGACAGTCCTAGCTGCAGACCGGACTGTAGAAAGGACAGAAGGGTCGGCAAGGAGAATGGCCAAGGAGGATGGCCGGTAGAGCGACACCAGGACAGGAAAATTTTCCAAGTCCTGTGATAGATCTTGGCGGAGGAAGACTTACGGGCCCGAGTCATAGTGGAGATGACTTCCGGAGGAATACCAGAAGCCGTCAAGATCCAGGACTCAAGAGCCACGCCGACAATTTGAGAGCCGCAGAATTCAGGCGGAAAAACGGACCTTGTGAGAGAAGGTCTGGACGGTCCGGAAGATGCCACGGCACCTCTACGGACAGATGGAGCAGGTCTGGGTACCAAGCTCGCCTGGGCCAGTCCGGAGCAATGAGGATGACTCGACGGCCCTCCATTCTGATCTTGCGCAGGACTCTGGGCAAGAGAGCTAGAGGGGGAAACACGTAGGACAGACGAAACTGGGACCAGTCTTGAACCAGAGCGTCCGTGGCGAATGCCTGAGGATCGTGGGAGCGAGCCACGTAAACAGGAACTTTGTTGTTGTGACGGGATGCCATTAGGTCCACGTCCGGAGAGCCCCATTTGCGGCAGATTGACTGAAACACTGCCGGGTGCAGGGACCACTCGCCACTGTCCACGGTTTGACGGCTGAGATGTGGACTGCGGATATGGTGGACTTGGAGTCCTCCACCCATTGAAGGATGTGTTGTACCTCCAACATTGCCAGGCGGCTGCGTGTCCCGCCTTGGTGATTGATGTAGGCAACCGCTGTCGCGTTGTCTGACTGGACTCGGATGTGCCTGCCCGCCAACAGGTGGTGAAAAGCTAGGAGAGCCAGAAGCACGGCTCTGGTTTCCAGCACATTGATCGAAAGGGCCGACTCGGACGGAGTCCAAGTGCCCTGCGCTCTGTGGTGGAGACATACCGCTCCCCAGCCGGGTAGACTGGCATCCGTGGTGAGGATCACCCAGGACGGGGCCAGGAAGGAGCGCCCCTGGGACAGAGAGAGGGGCCGAAGCCACCACTGAAGAGAGCTCCTGGTCTGTGGCGACAGAGCCACTAACCTGTGCAAGGAGGAAGGTCGCTTGTCCCAACAGCGGAGAATGTCCAGCTGCAGGGGACGCCGATGGAACTGGGCAAAGGGAACAGCCTCCATTGACGCCACCATTTGACCCAGCACCTGCATCAGGTGCCTGATGGAATAACGGCCGGGCACCGCCAGTTGAAGGGACTGCTGTTTAACTAAGGGCAACTTCACAAGTGCCGGCAAAGTCTCGAACTGCATCCCTAGGTACGTAAGACTTTGGGTCGGAGTCAGAGTGGATTTGGGAAGATTGACAAGCCACCCGAATTGGGCTAGAGTGGCGAGAGTGAGCGAGACACTCCGCTGACAGTCCGCGCTGGATGAAGCCTTGACTAGAAGGTCGTCCAGGTAAGGAATCACTGCCAACCCCTGTAGGTGCAGGACCGCAATCACTGCTGCCATGACCTTGGTGAATACCCGAGGAGCTGTGGCCAACCCGAAGGGGAGAGCCACGAATTGGAAATGATCTTCTCCGATTGCAAAACGTAGCCAACGCTGGTGTGAAACTGCAATTGGCACATGCAGATAGGCATCTCTGATGTCGATGGATGCCAGGAAATCCCCTTGGGTCATTGAAGCAATGACTGATCGCAGAGACTCCATGCGAAAGTGCTGCACCTGAACATGCTTGTTGAGAAGCTTGAAATCCAGGATGGGCCGGAAGGAACCGTCCTTTTTGGGGACTAGGAAGAGATTTGAGTAGAAACCTCTGAACCGTTCCCGGGCGGGAACCGGTACAATTACTCCGTTGGCCTGCAAGGATGCCACGGCCTGTGAGAAGGCGGCGGCCTTGGAGCAGGGGGGAGTTGAGAGAAAAAATCTGTTTGGCGGGCTGGAAGAGAATTCTATCCTGTAGCCGTGGGAGATGATATCCCTCACCCACTGATCGGAGACGTGTTGAAACCACGCGTCGCCAAAGTGGGAGAGCCTGCCACCGACTAAGGACGTTGCTGGCGCTGACAGATAGTCACGAGGAGGCTGCCTTAGCGGCAGCACCTCCTGCGGTCCTCTGTGGACGCGCTTTTGGGCGCCAGTTGGATTTCTGGTCCTTGGCTGAGTTAGTGGACGAGGCCGAGGGCTTAGAGGACGACCAGTTGGAGGAACGAAAGGAACGAAACCTCGACTGATTCCTACCCTGGACAGGTTGCCTGGTTTTGGTTTGTGGCATGGAAGTACTCTTCCCGCCAGTAGCTTCCTTAATAATTTCATCCAGCTGTTCACCGAACAGCCAGGACCCAGCAAAAGGGAGCCCAGCAAGGTACTTCCTTTAAGAAGCATCTGCCTTCCACTCTCGAAGCCACAAGATCCTGCGGATAGCGAGGGAATTAGCCGAAGCCACCGCAGAGCGGTGAGAAGCCTCCAGCATGGCAGACATGGCATAGGATGAAAAAGCTGAAGCTTGGGAAGTTAAGGCAACCATTTCGGGCATAGATTCCCTAGTGAGGGAATGCATCTCCTCTAGAGAAGCAGAGATTGCTTTGAGAGCCCACACTGCTGCAAAAGTCGGGGAGAACGAGGCCCCCGCCGCTTCATATACGGATTTGGCCAGAAGGTCAATCTGGCGGTCAGTGGAATCCTTAAGGGAGGTGCCATCAGCCACCGACACAACGGTCCGGGCTGAGAGTCTAGACACCGGGGGGTCTACCTTTGGGGAATGAGCCCACTCCTTGACCACCTCAGGTGGAAAGGGAAAGCGGTCATCAGAACCACGCTTCGGGAAGCGTTTGTCAGGACAGGCCCTGGGCTTGGTCACAGCGGCCTGAAAACTGGAGTGGTTAAAGAACACACTCTTTACTCTCTTAGGCGAGGTAAACTGGTGCTTTTCTGCCAGAGAGGGTTGCTCCTCTGATACTGGCGGATTGAGATCCAGTACAGAATTAATGGAAGCAATCAAATCACTAACATCTGAGTCACTTTCGGACAGATCAATGGGGTACATGGAGTTAACCTCCGAGCCCCCCGTAAAGGCATCCTCCTCATCCTGCGAGTCAGCTCCTGAATCAGAGCCGCGGGACGAGGAAGGAGAGGGAACCCTGCGTCTCTTCTTAGGAGGACGGGGTCTAGGACCAGATGATGAATGCTCTGTGAGCTCCGGTCCTGAGAGACCCCTAGCAGCAGAGGCACCCTGTGAAGGGGGCTGATGCATGTTCAGCAAAGTCCTGGACAGAAGTCCCATGGAGTCAGCAAAAGACTGGGAGATAGACCTAGAAAAGGATTCTACCCAAGCCGGGGGTTCAGCCACAGGAGCAGGAGCAGCCTTAGAGACCACTGGGGGTGAGACACCAGGCTGAGGCACCGCCAGGTTAGAGCAGGCATCACAATGTGGGAAGATGCTCGGTTCAGGCAGCAGGAGCTTACATGCAGTGCATACTGAATAAAGTTTTGTTGCCTTGCTCCTCGTGTGAGACATGCTGCTGGAGTGGGGGCTCTGCCAGAGAATGAACCCCAGAGAGTATAAACAGAGGTCCACAACCGGAGACCGGTTGTGGCTTACCGGACCGCTGGAGCGGTGTTGTGTGCCCTCCAGATCCCGAAGCCCGGACCCCCAAGCACAGCACCTCAGCAGAGATGCTGCAGACCAGCGCTGCAATGACTGATCGCAAAGAGAACGCTGAGAAAATGGCCGCCGGAGCGAAGAGAGGGGGCGGGACTTGCTTGAGGAGCGGGATCTGGAGGGCCATAGAGACCTACAGGGGAGGGGACACACACTGCAGTGGGGAGTGTCCTTCCCTTGTGCAGAACGGCCGCCGGGCGGAGCCAAGCCTGTCCCTCTGCATGAGTGACATGCGAGGGCAGTGAAACCGAAACTAGGCCTCCGGCGAAGCCGGGGCCTAAATTTGAGCGGCACGGCCGGCGCGCAGACACCATCGGCGCGGTTCTCAGGCGACAGCTAGAGAACCCGCCGGAAATGTCAGAAAACACAATAAGCACACTCTCCCACAACAATAAAGTACAGGGACCCCGAAAACTAAACGTCTCAGGTACTTAGCTTGCTGAGACGCAGGGCCAAGTCCCTGGGGATGAGTGCTCCGGTCCAGCAGGGTCCTGAAGGGCTGCGGATGGAGACCGGTCTCCTGCCAAGCATGGAGACCGTGCTGGCTCCCACTTCAAGCCAGAGCCCAGGAGGGATGGTGAAGGAGCACGGCATGTAAGGCTCCAGCCTAGGAATCAACCTTACAACACCGCCGACACAGTGGGGTGAGAAGGGACATGCCGAGGGTCCAGACGTGGACCCCATTCTTCAATTTCGTTCCAAAAGGAATAATCATATGAGAATGCATGTGTGGATGTATGCCTCCTGAACACAAAGCGATAAACTGGCTGAGTCTGCTCATCAAGGGGTGTATAAGCTCAGAGGGAGGAGCTACACTTTTAAGTGTAGTACTTTGTGTGTCCTCCGGAGGCAGAAGCTAAACACCCATGGTCTGGGTCTCCCAAAGGAACGATAAAGAAATTATGTTTTTTTGGTCGCTGCAAGTTTTACGCAAAATGCAATAACAGGCCATCAAAACGTAGCATCTGTGCAAAAGTGGTACTGTTAAAAATGTCAGCTCGAGACGCAAAAAATAAGCTGTCACTGAGCCACAGATCCCAAAAAATAAGAACACTACGGGTTTCGGAATATGGCACAAAACGTACGCCACTTATTTGACAAGCTTGTGATTTTTTTTTTAACCCTTTAGATACAAGTAAACCTATACATGTTTGGTGTCTACAAACTTGCACCGACCTCAGGCATCACACCCACACATCAGTTTTACCATATAGTGAACACGGTGAATAAAACATCCCAAACACTATTGTGCCATCACACTTTTTTTGCAGTTTTTCCACACTTGGAATTTTTTTGCTGTTTTCCAGTACACCATATGGTAAAACTTATGGTTTCATTTAAAAGTACAACTTGTCCCGCAAAAAAACAAGCCCTCATATGGCAAGATTGACGGAAAAATAAAAAAGTTACGGCTCTCGGAAGAAAGGGAGCAAAAAACAAACGCAAAAACGGAAAGTGCCCGGGGGCTGAAGGTAGTAAGTAAAAGTAAGAAAGGCAACACTTACATAGATGCAGCATATGCCATAGATGATACACCTCCATAGTGGAACCCATTGTGGCACAGTCTCTCTTTCAGGCTGTTTCCCCTCTTTGCCATCTTCTTTGGAACATGACCAGAGTAACTGGATTGCAGATCTGCTCGTTTGGCGCTTACTTTCTTGTACTGGGCTTGAACATGGTATTGACAATATTCACAATCGTTCTTTTTAAAGTAAAAAAAATAAATAAATAAAATACATTAGTAACCTATTTTTTTTTTTTTACTTATATAACACCATTAATTTCTAACTGTGCTTTACAGACATCATCACATATCTATTAATAGGTAGTAGAGATAGACGTTTGATCAAGCATCCCCAGTTTCAAAAATAAAACTTTACATTTATTGAAAAAAAATGAATGAGATGAGTCTACAAACATTGTAACGGTCATTGAAAGACACTGGGTCTACGCGGTTCAAACCCTAAATGGGTCTCAATCATGATGTGCTAGATGAAAAGCATTGGGGATTTGGGTGGGGATATAAAAACCACCCTCCAAACAAAACCATAATACACAGCATGATAAATTAAAAAATAATACACGTGATATATTATTCATGTGTAATTCACTATAGGATACACAAGTTCATTTTTACAATTAAGATCTCTTGGAGAACAGGTATCAAGGCATAGAATCCAATCAGCTTCATGAACTAGGAGTAATTTAGCCCAGTCTGCTCCTCTTGTAGGACGGGTAACACTTTCAATACCATATACAAAGGGTGACGTATTGTCCTGGTGTTTCTACAATAAGGTGTGAAACGCCTGCCACAGACTGTTTTATTTGTAGAGGGTGTTGGAATAGCAGCAATATGTTCTGCAATTCTTATCTTAAGTTTGCATGTGGTCAACCCAAGTGTTGTAATAGACAAGTTTTGCACTCCAGTACATGTGTTGTGTTATAATTACCGTATTTTTCGCTTTATAAGACGCACTTTTCCTCCCCCAAAATTTGGGGGAAAGTAGGGGGTGCGTCTTATAATCCGAATATACGGGGGGGGGGGTGTATATATATATATATATATATACACAGAGTCCAGTGGAGGTGCGGGCAGCTCTGGAGCGGTGCTGGGGACTGCTTGGGGCTGGGAGCAGCAGCGTTTGATCTCCTGCTCTCCCGCTCATATAATATGCACAGCCACTGTCCATCAGAAGCGTGGTGCTGAAACTGCATCGCGCTGATGGGCTGAGGGAGCTGTGCATATTATCTGCCTGTGCTTACCTTTGATTGCACAGGATCTCCCCTCCCCCTGTGTTAGATATGGCCTCCCGTGCTGCTGCCCATAGTAAAATAATAAACTCTTTACTCACCTCCTCCAGTGTCTGGCCGGGGTCTCCCTCCTGCTGGCTGTGATTAGGTACACAGAGATTTCACTCTGCCGTGCCGATCACATGACCTCCACTAGAACTAGGAAGTAGGAAGTGCAGGAGACAGGAGGAGTTCAACCCCGAGGAGGGAGACACAAGACAAGACAGTGCTGCAGAAGGTAAAGAGTTTTTTTTACTAAAAGCAGCAACATGGGGGCGATATGTAACAGAGGGTGATGTGGCCCTGTCTGCCTGCCACAGAGGGTGATGTGGCCCTGTCTGCCTGCCACAGAGGGTGATGTGGCCCTGTCTGCCTGCCACAGAGGGTGATGTGGCCCTGTCTGCCTGCCACAGAGGGTGATGTGGCCCTGTCTGCCTGCCACAGAGGGTGATGTGGCCCTGTCTGCCTGCCACAGAGGGTGATGTGGCCCTGTCTGCCTGCCACAGAGGGTGATGTGGCCCTGTCTGCCTGCCACAGAGGGTGATGTGGCCCTGTCTGCCTGCCACAGAGGGTGATGTGGCCCTGTCTGCCTGCCACAGAGGGTGATGTGGCCCTGTCTGCCTGCCACAGTGGCCCTGTCTGCCTGCCACAGTGGCCCTGTCTGCCTGCCACAGTGGCCCTGTCTGCCTGCCACAGTGGCCCTGTCTGCCTGCCACAGTGGCCCTGTCTGCCAGCCATAGAGGATGTGTGCCAGCCATAGGGGAAATGTGGCATCACTGGGGGACGTGTTCAATATAAGGTGGCCATATCCAGATTAAGGGGGCTAATTTTAGGATGAGGGGGCTATGAGGGACATATACCCTATATTATTTGTTAGACGGACACTGGCATTATAAGACGGACCCCATTTATTAAAAAATTCTCTATTCCTTCACCAAATTTGGGGGTGCGTCTTATAATCAGGTGCGTCTTATAAAGCGAAAAATACGGTAATAATTTTTTATAAATACAGCAATTTTCTTTAAAGAAAAATAAAAAGCCTTTCAAGAATAGCCAAGTTGCGAAAATACTCTTGTCACAGCCAAAAAACTGGCTAGATGGTCGGATGTTGCCCAATGTCATAGCTCTGCGAGCAGTATCTAATGCCAGGGGATAATATTTTAGCTAGCGTATCATCTTAATACAAAAGGGTCACATTTCTATATAGTACAGAAAGATTTTTTTTAATAAATAAAACTTCACATTTCTCAACCTCTGGATGCTGATTACCAGTCTCTCCCGATCACCTATGTTCACACAGGAATCTTTCTTCTGGGCTGCTTTTTTTTACTTTCTGGACATCATTATTAGTAGTCTCAATACTTATCCTCGGATTCAAACCATACTGAACTCTGTAAAATCTATGCTATGACAGATACTTTTACATGACACACGTTTATACAAACAGTTAGCAGCACTCTGTAGTTAAAGTTTATCCAGCACCTTTCACTTCTCCCTTGTACGTGTTCTATTCTGTGTAAACCTTCAAGAGGAGCCTGAAGACCCATCTCTTCCGACAAGCCTACAACCTACAATAACCCTCAGTCCAGTACACCACTGCGCAACCAGCTCTGTCCTCACCTATTGTACCATCACCCATTCCCTGTAGACTGTGAGCCCTCGCGGGCAGGGTCCTCTCTGCTCCTGTACCTGTCTGCTTTTGTAATGTTAATAATTGTTCTACTTGTTTTTATGTATACCCTATTCACTTATAAAGCGCCATGGAATAAAAATGGCACTATAATAATAAATAATAATAATTCTAGCAAATGAATTGTCAATGCGTCTTGGCAGCTTTGCATGGCCATAATGCCATCAGCGCTGCTCACTTCTGAAACGCTTTAAAGGTGGTAGTCTTATACAGCTCTCAATGTCAGTAATTTATGAGACCAAAGAAAGTCTACATATAATGAAGTCAGAAAGCAAAATGGTGCAGCTTATTTACAATGATAAGTCACAATAAGACGTTTCGGATGTTGAGGCACCATTAGTATAACAGACAATTATAGGCAATATTAGGCTTTAAAGCACCATCCCAGCACTTTTTTTAATTCAGAGCTGGAGTGGTGCTTTAAATCTAAGTCCCCTACCCCTGGTGTTCGATTCACCTGTCGCCATAATCATGTTTTTCAGCATCAATCCTGTTAGTCTCCAGCGATTTTTGGCCTGCCAGCAGCTCTAGTGTCTTATGGAGCGCACTAGAGGTCACAAATCAATACAACTCTATGAGAGCCTTGTTCTGGTTCTCAGACTTGCATTGGGAACATGTGATGTATCTTCTGGCCAGTCAGAAGTTACGGGCACAAGATAGAAACAACAGAAGGAGGTTTAATCCAGCACTTTGAACTTAATATCCAGTCCCAAAATTATTGTTTCTGGAGTCTTGATAAAATAGATATCAACCCCTGGACCAAAACGGCACTAAAACAAAGGATGCAAGTACCAGAAGGTTAAGTATAAGAATGAGAGCAGGGGATTTAGATTTAAAACACCACTGAAGAAAAAGAAGGGAATTTTGTTACTTACCGTAAATTCCTTTTCTTCTAGCTCCTATTGGGAGACCCAGACGATTGGGTGTATAGCTACTGCCTCCGGAGGCCACACAAAGCATTACACTAAAAAGTGTAAGGCCCCTCCCCTTCTGGCTATACACCCCCAGTGGGATCACTGGCTCACCAGTTTTAGTGCAAAAGCAAGAAGGAGGAAAGCCAATAACTGGTTTAAACAAATTCACTCCGAAGTAACATCGGAGAACTGAAAACCATTCAACATGAACAACATGTGTACCCGAAAACAACCAAAAATCCCGAAGGACAACAGGGCGGGTGCTGGGTCTCCCAATAGGAGCTAGAAGAAAAGGAATTTACGGTAAGTAACAAAATTCCCTTCTTCTTCGGCGCTCCATTGGGAGACCCAGACGATTGGGACGTCCAAAAGCTGTCCCTGGGTGGGTAAAGAAATACCTCATGTTAGAGCTGCAAGACAGCCTTCCCCTACGGGGAGGCAACTGCCGCCTGCAGGACTCTTCTACCTAGGCTGGCGTCCGCCGAAGCATAGGTATGCACCTGATAATGTTTGGTGAAAGTGTGCAGACTCGACCAGGTAGCTGCCTGGCACACCTGTTGAGCCGTAGCCTGGTGCCGTAATGCCCAGGACGCACCCACGGCTCTGGTAGAATGGGCCTTCAGCCCTGATGAAACCGGAAGCCCAGTAGAACGGTAGGCTTCAAGGATTGGTTCCTTGATCCATTGAGCCAGGGTGGATGTTGCAGCCTGCGATCCCTTGCGCTGACCAGTGACAAGGACAAAGAGTGCATCCGAGCGGCGCAGGAGCGCCGTGCGGGAATGTAGATTCTGGGTGCTCTACACCAGATCCAACAATGCAAAGCCATTACATATCGATGAAATGGAGAAAAAGAAAGGTAAGGAGATATCCTGATTGTGATAAAAAGGGGATACCACCTTAGGGAGAAACTCTGGGATCGGACGCAGCACTACCTTATCTTGGTGAACACCAGGAAGGGAGCTCTGGATGACCGCGCTGCTAGTTCTGACACTCTCCGAAGAGACGTGACCGCTACCAGAAAGGCCACTTTCTGTGAAAGTCGAGAAAGTGAAAACAACCCTCAGAGGCTCGAAGGGCGGCTCCTAGAGAGCAATTAATACCCTGTGCAGATCCCATGGGTCTGACGGCCTCTTGTACGGAGGGACAATGTGATAATCCCCCTGCAGGAACGTGCGTACCTGAGGAAGTCGTACTAGGCGCTTCTGAAAGAATACCGACAGCGCTGCGACTTGTCCTTTAAGGGAGCCGAGCGACAAACCTTTTCCCAATCCAGATGCAGGAAGGGGGAAAAATGAGACAATGCAAATGGCCAGGGAGACACTCCCTAAGCAGAGCACCAAGATAAGAATAACTTCCACGTCTTGTGGGAGATTTTGGCAGACGTCGGCTTCCTAGCCCGTCTCATGGTGGCAATGACGTCTTGAGATAATCCTGAAGACGCTAGGATCTCGGACTCGATGGCCACACAGTCCGGATCAGGGCCGTAGAATTCAGTGGAAAGAACGGCCCTTGGGACAGTAAGTCTGGCCGGTCTGAGAGTGCCCACGGTTGGCCGACCGTGAGATGCCACAGATCCGGGACCACGACCTCCTCGGTCAGTCTGGGACGACGAGGATGGCGCGGCGGCAAGCGGAGCTGAGCTTGCGTAGCACTCTGGGCAACAGTGCCAGAGTAGGAAACACATAGGGTAGCTGGAACTGCGACCAATCCTGAACTAGGGCGCCTGCCGCCAGAGCTCTTTGCTCGTGAGACCGCGCCATGAAAATCGGGACCTTGTTGTTGTGCCGAGACGCCATTAGGTCGACGTCCGGCATCCTCCAGCGGCTACAGATTTCCTGACACCATACTGGGTGCAGAGGCCATTCCCCTGCGTCCATGCCCAGGCGACTGAGGAAGTCTGCTTCCCAATTTTCTACGCCCGGGATGTGAACTGCGGATATGGTGGATGCTCTGTCCCCCACCCACATCAGAATCCGCCGGATTGCCTGGTAGGCTTGGCGATGCGTGTTCCGCCTTGGTGGGCGATGTCTGCCACCGCTGTGGAATTGTCCGACTGAATTCGGATCTGTTTTCCTTCCAGCCACTGCTGGAAGGCTTGCAGGGCAAGATGCACTGCCCAGATTTCCAGAACATTGATCTGAAGGATGGACTCCTCTGGAGAGAGTCCTTGACCGTCTGAGAAGGGAAACGTTCCTTTCTAGGGACGTCGACTCCCCAACCCATTGGCAAAGCATGTCCCATTGAAGTGGACGCAGTGAAACTGCGCGAAAGTGACTGCCTCTGCATGAGGCGTCTTAAGGGGTGTGACTGGCCTTGAAGGAGAGACTGCACCCCCGTCTGTAGTGAACGCTGCTTGTCCAGCGGAAGCTTCACTATCGCTGAGGGAGTGTGAAACTCCATGCCCAGATATGTCAGCGATTGGGTCGGTGCCCGATGTAACCTTGAAAAGTTGATGATCCACCCGAAACTCTGGAGAGTCTCCAGCGCCACGTTCAGGCTGTGTCGGCATGCCTCTTGAGAGGGTGCCTTGACAAGTGGATCGTCCAGTAAGGATCACAGAGTGACCCTGAGAGTGCAGGACTGCTCCCACTGCTGCCCTGAACTTGGTGAAAACCCGTAGGGCTGTCGCCAGACCGAAGGGCAGGGCTACGCACTGAAGATGCTCGTCTTCAATAACGAAACGTAGCAAACGCTGGTGCTCTGGAGCAATCGGCACGAGGAGATAAGCATCCTGATGTCTATTGATGCTAGGAAAATCTCCTTGAGACATTGAGGCAATGACGGAGCGGAGGGTTAAATCCGGAACCGCCTGGCCTTCACGTGCTCGGTGAGCAGTTTTAGGTCCAGAACGGAACGGAAAAAGCCACCCTTTTTTGGCACCCCAATAAGATTGGAGGAAAAAACCGTGTCTTGTTCCTGAAGAGGAACAGGGATTACCACTCCTTCTGCCTGCAGAAGAGCATCGGCTCGGTGGGGGGGGGGGGGGGGGGGGAGTTCTGAAGAATCGAGCCGGAGGACGAGAACAGAGCTCTATCCTGTACAC
Source organism: Anomaloglossus baeobatrachus (assembly GCF_048569485.1). Taxonomy (NCBI): domain Eukaryota; kingdom Metazoa; phylum Chordata; class Amphibia; order Anura; family Aromobatidae; genus Anomaloglossus; species Anomaloglossus baeobatrachus. The sequence continues at coordinate 392,350,914 of NC_134356.1, forward strand.
GTGAGACACAATGTCCCTCACCCACCGGTCTGTGACCTGTGGCAGCTAAATGTACCCAGAAGCGGGAGATTCTGCCACCAACCGCGGATGCGGGGAGAGAGAGCTGAAATACATGAGGAGATCGCCTTGGCAGCGGTTCCTCCTGCTGCCTTCCTTGGGCGTGAATGAGCCCGGCCGGAATCGGAGCCCCTCTGAGCCTTTTGAGCCCTTTTAGACGAGTACAATTGGGACTTGCCCGAGCCTGGGAAGGACCAACCTCGACTGTCCCCCCAGGACAGCATTACTAGGGTAAGTCGCAATGCAGACATTGCGAGGTTAAGGACACCACCTGCGGCACAGATGTACATGTGCTCAAGACCAGCTGCGCAAGACCAGCTGAAATAGGTTAGGGTGCCCATACGGCTGCGAATGCCGGAGCAACCGACACGCTGATAGCTTCACAGACAGATTTCAACCAGAGGTCTATCTGTCTGTCAATGGCATTTTTAAGTGAATTCCCATCTCCCCTGCAACTATGGATCTAGCCGCAGGCCTGGAGATTGGGGGATCCACCTTTGGACCCTGGGTCCAGGGCTGTACCACATCAGGGTAAAGGGATAACGTGCATCCTTAATACGTTTGGAGAAAACGTTTATCTGGTAAGCGTGGTGTTTCTGAACTGCGTCTCTGAAGTCAGCGTGGTCAGAAAAAGTACTCAATCTACGCCATGAGTACTGAAAAAGGATTTCTCCTGCTGTGAAGCTGACTCCTCCACTGGGGGAGCTGAGGGAGAAATATGCAACATTCCATTGATGGACGCTATAAGATCATTCACTATGGCGTCCCCATCCGGTGTATCCGGATTGAGAGCGGTGTCAGGACCAAAGCCCTGATCAGCTACGTCTGCCTCATCATACAGAGAGTCGTCCTGCTGGGACCTTGACCAGTGATGAAGCCGAGTGTCGTACCCAGCGAGCTAGCTTAGGCTGTCTGGGACTGCCGTCCGTGTCAGAGCCTTCACCCTGGAATGCCTGGGACCCCCCCGGAGTACTGAGTACGTTCCAAATGAGGGTGGCCAGGGAGCATTAATCAAGATTGCCCATGGCCTGTCTGGAGTGCAAAGTCTCCATCCCATGACAATCTCCGTCCCTGTCCCTGGACAGGGTTCACAGGTGGTTTCTTTGGCCACTTCTAGTAGAGACCCCGGCTGACCAAGTGCTACAGGGGAGCATTGCCCACAATGGGGGTCCGTGAAAACTGCCGGTGGAACAGTATCTGCAGGAAAAGCAGCATAGAAAGCCTGTGTTGCTTTTTTGCTGCTGTATTCTAGTCATCTATGCAATGTACAACATACAAGCATAAACACTTCAGCACATGCAATACAAGCAGCATAGAAAGCCTGTGCCTTGGCACCCTTGCTTTTTTGCTGCTGTTGTCCAGCCATCTAGGAGAATATAGCCCAGAGTAGCGACCGTACAGTGCAATGTATAGCATACAAGCATATATACAAATGAACAATTCAGCACATGCAGTACAAGCAGCCTATAAAGCCTGTGCCTTGGCACCCATGCTTTTTTGCTGCAGTTGTCCAGCCCTCTAGGAGAATAAAGCCAAGAGTAGCGACCGTACAGTGCAATGTATAGCATACAAGCATAAGTACAAATGAACACTTCAGCCATGCAATACAAGCAGCCTAGAAAACCTGTGCCTTAGCACCCTTGCGTTTTTGCTGCTGTTATCTCGCCATCTAGAAGGGCATATAGCCAAAGATAGCGACCTACAGTGCAGTGTATAGCATACAAGCATAAAATACAAATGGACACTTCGGTATTTAGTGGGGTCAGCACTTCAGGTGCTGCTTACCGCCCGCCTATAACGCGGGTGTGTGGTCGCCAGAGCCCTGTGTTGGTTGCCCAGAGCATGTCTCCGTTCCCCAGCTCGGACGGCGTGCAGGAATGGCTGCCGGCGTCCTTCTCCAGCTCGTGTGACGAGGGGCGGGCCGTGGGCATGCCCCAGACAAGAGCGGGAAACTGGCGTCCCACTGTGTCCAGTGAAGGGGGCTGGAGAATGCAAAGCAGACTCCAGCCCTCGGCGCTGACTGTCTGTACAGCGTCCCGCCTCTCCCCTGACTGGCAGGGCTGGAGGCGGGAACGAAACGAAAACTAGGCCGCAAAGCCGGGGACTCGAGTAATAAGCGCGGCCGTCCATGTGCACGGCCAGCGCGGAAGTCCCCGGCGCACCACAAGTCCCAGCCGCGCCACAGTGTAAAAAACACCCAGCAACGGCCGGCGCGGCAGTTTCCAATACATAAAGTCACTCAGCAAAGCTGTAGTGACTAATAGCACGAGCGCTCTGCGCTGTTGCCCCCGGCGCACTAACACTCCCAGCAATGCTGGTGTGTGTGTGCGCGCTTGCCCGGGGACACAGAGTACCTTAATGTAGCAGGGCCTGTCCCTGACGATACTCAGCTCCATATCCAGCAGGTTCTCTGGGTCTGTGGATGGAGCCCGGTCTCAGTGCCTGGAGACCTGTAAGATCCCACTTCACCCAGAGCCCTGAGGGGGGATGGGGAAGGAAAACAGCATGTGGGCTCCAGCCTCCGTACCCGCAATGGGTACCTCAACCTTACAAACCGCAAGTGGGGTGAGAAGGGAGCATGCTGGGGACCCCATATGGGCCCACTTTTCTTCCATCCGACATAGTCAGCAGCTGCTGCTGACTAAACAGTGGAGCTATGCGTGGATGTCTGACCTCCTTCGCACAAAGCAGAAAACTGGTGAGCCAGTGATCCCACTGGGGGTGTATAGCCAGAAGGGGAGGGGCCTTACACTTTTTAGTGTAATGCTTTGTGTGGCCTCCGGAGGCAGTAGCTATACACCCAATCGTCTGGGTCTCCCAATGGAGCGCCGAAGAAAACAAAAACTAAAACCTGGAGGGATGCTTTAAATAAAGTACTGTAACAGTCAGAGCCGGCATAAACAGATTATTAACCCCTTAACGACCCATGACGTACTGGGTACGTCATGGATCGTGTGCCGGTAAGCCCCGCCCCCTGCCGCCGGCAGGAGGCGGCGAGACGCGCACATATCAGCTGTTATCAACAGCTGACATGTGTGCCTGCTAGCCGCGGGTGGAATCGCTTCCACCCGCGGCCATTAACCCCTTACATTTCGCTGCCAAAGTCTTGGCAGAGATATGTATATGGGCGCCGCCATGACAGTGACTTACCCCGCCCCCTCCGGAAGTCACGTGACATGATCACGTGACTTTCGGCGGTTGCCATGGTAGCACAGGGTCATGTGATGACGCCTGTAGCTAACATGACTCACTTCCTCTCAATGCCGGAATACAGCCGGCATTGAAAGTGAAGCAGCAAATCTGCAGTTCTCAGCTCTGTAGCTGAGATCTGCAGATAGTGCAGAGCGATCGGATTGCTGATCGCAATAGCCCCCTAGGGGGACTAGTAAAAAAAAAAAAAAAAAAGTAAAAAAAAAAAAAGTTTTAAAAAATTAAAAAAAAAATAAAAAAACCTAAAAGTTCAAATCACCCCCCTTTCACCCCATTGAAAATTAAAGGGTTAAAAAAATAAAAAATACACACATTTGGTATCGCCACGTTCAAAAATGCCCGATCAAAATATAAAATCAATGAATCTGATCAGTAAACGGCGTAGCGGCAAAAAAATTCCAAACGCCAAAATTACGTTTTTTGGTCACCGCAAATTTTGCGCAAAATGCAATAACAGGCGATCAAAACGTAGCATCTGCGCAAAAATGATACCGTTAAGAACGTCAGGTCGAGATGCAAAAAATAAGCCATCACTGAGCCTCAGATCCTGAAAAATGAGAACGCTACGGGTTTTGGAAAATGGCACAAAACGTGCGCCCTGTTTTTTGGACAAGCTTGTGAATTTTTTTTAACCCCTTAGATACAAGTAAACCTATACATGTTTGGTGTCTACAAACTCGCACCGACCTGAGGCATCACATAGATACCTCAGTTTTACCATATAGTGAACACGGTGAATAAAATATCCCAAAAACTATTGTACAATCCCACTTTTTTTGCAATTTTTCCGCACTTGGAATTTTTTTGCCGTTTTCCAGTACACTATATGGTAAAACTTATGGTTTCATTTAAAAGTACAACTCGTCCCGCAAAAAACAAGCCCTCATATGGCAAGATTGATGGAAAAATAAAAAAGTTACGCCTCTCGGAAGAAGGGGAGCAAAAGAAGGGAATTTTGTTTACTTACCCTAAATTCCTTTTCTTCTAGCTCCTATTGGGAGACCCAGACAATTGGGTGTATAGCTTCTGCCTCCGGAGGCCACACAAAGTATTACACTTTAAAAAGTGTAACCCCTCCCCTCTGCCTATACACCCTCCCGTGGATCACGGGCTCCTCAGTTTTGGTGCAAAAGCAGGAAGGAGAAGACTTATGAATTGGTATAGGGTAAATTCAATCCGAAGGATGTTCGGAGAACTGAACCATGAACCAAAAGAACAATTCAACATGAACAACATGTGTACACAAAAGAACAACCAGCCCGAAGGGAACAGGGGCGGGTGCTGGGTCTCCCAATAGGAGCTAGAAGAAAAGGAATTTACGGTAAGTAAACAAAATTCCCTTCTTCTTTGTCGCTACATTGGGAGACCCAGACAATTGGGACGTCCAAAAGCAGTCCCTGGGTGGGTAAAGAATACCTCAATAAAAAGAGCCGAAATGGCCCTCCTCTTACAGGTGGGCAACCGCCGCCTGAAGGACTCGCCTACCTAGACTGGCGTCTGCCGAAGCATAGGTATGCACTTGATAGTGTTTCGTGAAAGTGTGCAGACTAGACCACGTCGCTGCCTGACACACCTGCTGAGCCGTAGCCCGGTGCCGCAATGCCCAGGACGCACCCACGGCTCTGGTAGAATGGGCTTTCAGCCCTGAAGGAAGCGGAAGCCCAGAAGAACGGTAGGCTTGATCCACCGAGCCAAGGTTGACTTGGAAGCCTGCGAACCCTTACGCTGGCCAGTGACAAGGACAAAGAGCGCATCTGAACGACGCAGGGGCGCCGTGCGAGACACGTAGAGCCGGAGTGCTCTCACCAGATCCAAAGAGTGCAAATCCTTTTCACATTGGTGAATTGGATTAGGGCAAAATGAAGGTAAGGAGATATCCTGATTGAGATGAAAAGTAGATACCACCTTAGGGAGAAATTCCGGAACCAGACGCAGAACCACCTTATCCTGGTGAAACACCAGGAAGGGGGCTTTGCATGATAGCGCTGCAAGCTCAGACACTCTCCGGAGTGATGTAATTGCCACTAGAAAGGCCACCTTTTGCGAAAGACGTGATAAAGAGACATCCCGCAGCGGCTCGAAAGGTGGTTTATGAAGAGCCGTTAGCACCCTGTTAAGATCCCAGGGTTCCAGCGGACGCTTGTAAGGTGGGACTATGTGGCAAACTCCCTGCAGGAACGTGCGGACCTGCGGAAGCCTGGCTAGACGCTTTTGAAAAATACGGAGAGCGCCGATACTTGGCCCTTGAGAGAGCCGAGTGACAAACCCTTGTCCATTCCGGATTGGAGGAATGAAAGAAAAGTGGGTAAGGCAAACGGCCATGGAGAGAAACCGTTATCAGAGCACCAGGATAAGAAGATTTGCCAAGACCTGTAATAGATCTTGGCGGACGTTGGCTTCCTGGCTTGTCTCATGGTGGCAATGACATCCTGAGATAACCCTGAAGACGCTAGGAGCCAGGACTCAATGGCCACACAGTCAGGTTGAGGGCCACAGAATTCAGATGGAAAAGAAGGGAATTTTGTTTACTTACCGTAAATTCCTTTTCTTCTAGCTCCTATTGGGAGACCCAGACAATTGGGTGTATAGCTACTGCCTCCGGAGGCCACACAAAGTATTACACTTTAAAAAGTGTAACCCCTCCCCTCTGCCTATACACCCTCCCGTGCATCACGGGCCCATCAGTTTTGGTGCCAAAGCAGGAAGGAGGAAACTTATAAATTGGTCTAAGGTAAATTCAATCCGAAGGATGTTCGGAGAACTGAAACCATGAACCAAAAGAACAATTCAACATGAACAACATGTGTACACAAAAGAACAAACAGCCCGAAGGGAACAGGGGCGGGTGCTGGGTCTCCCAATAGGAGCTAGAAGAAAAGGAATTTACGGTAAGTAAACAAAATTCCCTTCTTCTTTGTCACTCCATTGGGAGACCCAGACAATTGGGACGTCCAAAAGCAGTCCCTGGGTGGGTAAAAGAATACCTCGATAAAAAGAGCCGAAACAACGGCCCCCTCTTACAGGTGGGCAACCGCCGCCTGAAGGACTCGCCTACCTAGGCTGGCATCTGCCGAGGCATAGGCATGCACCTGATAGTGTTTCGTGAAAGTGTGCAGACTCGACCAGGTAGCCGCCTGACACACCTGCTGAGCCGTAGCCTGGTGCCGCAATGCCCAGGACGCACCCACGGCTCTGGTAGAATGGGCTTTCAGCCCTGAAGGAATCGGAAGCCCAGAAGAACGGTAGGCTTCAAAAATCGGTTCCTTGATCCACCGAGCCAAGGTTGACTTGGAAGCCTGCGACCCCTTACGCTGGCCAGCGACAAGGACAAAGAGCGCATCAGAGCGGCGCAGTGGCGCCGTGCGAGACACGTAGATCCGGAGTGCTCTCACTAGATCTAACAAATGCAAATCCTTTTCACATTGGTGAATTGGATGAGGGCAAAATGAAGGTAAGGAGATATCCTGATTGAGATGAAAAGTGGACACCACCTTAGGGAGAAAGTCCGGGACCGGACGCAGAACCACCTTATCCTGGTGAAATACCAGGAAAGGGCCTTTGCAAGACAGCGCTGCAAGCTCTGACACTCTACGGAGTGAAGTAACCGCCACTAGAAATGCCACCTTCTGCGAAAGACGTGATAGAGAGACATCCCGCAGCGGCTCAAAAGGTGGTTTTTGAAGAGCCCGTAGAACCATGTTGAGATCCCAGGGTTCCAGCGGACGCTTGTAAGGTGGGACTATGTGGCAAACTCCCTGCAGGAACGTGCGGACCTGCGGAAGCCTGGCTAGACGCTTTTGAAAAAACACGGAAAGCGCCGAGACTTGACCTTTGAGAGAGCCGAGAGACAAACCCTTGTCCAATCCCGATTGAAGGAAGGAAAGAAACCTGGGTAAGGCAAACGGCCAGGGGATGAACCCCTCTCAGAGCACCAGGCTAAGAAGATCCTCCAAGTTCTGTGATAGATCTTGGCTGACGTTGGTTTCCTGGCCTGTCTCATAGTGGCAATGACATCTTGAGACAACCCTGAGGACGCTAAGAGCCAGGACTCAATGGCCACACAGTCAGGTTGAGGGCCGCAGAATTCAGATGGAAAAATGGCCCTTGAGATAGCAAGTCTGGTCGGTCTGGGAGCGCCCACGGTTGCCCCACCGTGAGATGCCACAGATCCGGGTACCACGACCGCCTCGGCCAATCTGGAGCGACGAGGATGGCGCGGCGGCAGTCGGACCTGATCTTGCGCAACACTCTGGGCAGCATTGCCAGAGGAGGGAATACATAAGGCAGTTGAAACTGCGACCAATCCTGAACTAAGGCGTCCGCCGCCAGAGCTCTGTGGTCCTGAGACCGTGCCATGAATGCCGGGACCTTGTTGTTGTGCCGAGACGCCATGAGATCGACGTCCGGCGTTCCCCAGCGGCAACAGATCTTTGAAACAAGTCCGGGTGGAGAGACCATTCCCCCGCGTCCATGCCCTGGCGACTGAGGAAGTCTGCTTCCCAGTTTTCTACGCCCGGAATGTGAACCGCGGAGATGGTGGAGGCTGTGGCCTCCGCCCACAGCAGAATCCGCCGGACTTCTTGGAAGGCTTGACGACTGCGAGTGCCGCCCTGGTGGTTGATGTACGCAACCGCCGTGGCGTTGTCCGACTGTATGCGGATCTGCCTACCCTCGAGCCACCGATGGAACGCCTTGAGGGCTAGATACACTGCCCTTATCTCCAGAACATTGATCTGAAGGGAGGACTCTGTCGGAGTCCAGGTTCCCTGAGCCTTGTGGTGGAGAAAAACCGCTCCCCATCCTGACAGGCTCGCGTCCGTCGTGACCACAGCCCAGGATGGGGGCAGAAAGGATTTTCCTTTCGACAGAGAAGTGGGGAGAAGCCACCACTGAAGCGAGGTCTTGGCTTCCAGAGACAGAGAGACGTTCCTGTCTAAGGACGTCGGCCTCTTGTCCCATTTGCGGAGAATGTCCCATTATAGAGGACGCAGATGAAATTGCGCAAATGGAACTGCCTCCATTGCTGCCACCATCTTCCCCAGGAAGTGCATGAGGCGCCTCAAGGGGTGCGACTGGGCCCGAAGAAGGGATTGCACCCCTGTCTGCAGCGACTGCTGTTTGTCCAGCGGCAGCTTGACCATCGCTGAGAGAGTATGAAACTCCATCCCGAGGTAAGTCAGTGACTGGGTCGGAGACAATTTTGACTTTGGAAAATTGATGATCCACCCGAACCTCTGGAGAGTCTCCAGAGCAACGGTCAGACTGTGTTGACAAGCCACCCGTGAGGGTGCCTTGACTAGGAGATCGTCTAGGTAAGGGATCACCGAGTGGCCCTGAGAGTGTAGAATCGCTACGACGGATGCCATGACCTTGGTGAAGACCTGTGGGGCTGTCGCCAGGCCGAAAGGCAGTGCCACAAACTGAAGGTGTTCGTCCCCGATGGCGAAACGCAGGAAGCGATGATGCTCTTGAGCGATCGGCACATGGAGATAGGCATCTTTGATGTCGATTGATGCTAGGAAGTCTCCTTGGGACATCGAAGCGATGACAGATCGGAGGGATTCCATGCGAAACCGCCTGGTTGTCACATGTCTGTTGAGCAATTTGAGGTCCAAAACGGGACGGAATGAGCCGTCCTTTTTTGGCACCACGAACAGATTGGAGTAAAAACCGCGACCGTGTTCCTGAAGGGGAACGGGGATCACCACTCCTTCTGTTTTCAGAGTGTCCACCGCCTAAAAAAGCGCAACGGTCCGCTCGGGGGGCGGAGATGTTCTGAAAAAACGAGTCGGAGGACGAGAGCTGAACTCTATCCTGTAACCGTGAGACAGAATGTCTCTCACCCATCGGTCTTGGACATGTGGCCACCAGGCATCGCAAAAGCGGGAGAGCCTGCCACCGACCGAGGATGCGGTTTGGGGCGGCCGAAAGTCATGAGGAGGCCGCTTTGGAGACGGTGCCTCCGGTGGTCTTTGGAGGACGTGACTTAGACCGCCATGCAGAAGAGTTCCTCTGGCTCTTCTGTGGCCTGTTGGACGAGGAGGGTTGGGATCTGGCTGAGGGCCGAAAGGACCGAAACCTCGCTTGAACTTTCCGTTGCTGAGGTCTGTTTGGTTTGGGTTGGGGTAAGGACGAGTCCTTTCCCTTGGATTGCTTAATAATTTCATCCAATCGCTCGCCAAACAGTCGATCGCCAGAAAAAGGCAAACCGGTCAAGAACTTTTTGGAAGCAGAGTCTGCCTTCCATTCGCGTAGCCACATGGCTCTGCGGACTGCCACAGAATTGGCGAATGCTACCCCTGTACGGCTAGCCGACTCCAGGACAGCATTCATGGCGTAGGATGCAAATACTGACGCCTGAGAAGTCAAAGATGTTACTTGTGGCGCAGCGGTACGGGTGACCGCATTAATCTCAGACAGACAAGCTGAGATAGCCTGGAGTGCCCACACAGCTGCAAAGGCTGGGGCAAAAGACGCGCCTATGGCTTCATAGATGGATTTCAGTAGGAGCTCTATCTGCCTGTCCGTGGCATCCTTGAGCGATGCACCGTCAGCCACTGCTACTACGGATCTAGCCGCCAGTCTAGAGACTGGAGGATCCACCTTGGGACACTGAGCCCAACCCTTAACCACGTCAGCGGGAAAGGGGTAACGTGTGTCATTAAGGCGTTTAGTAAATCGCTTGTCCGGGAAAGCCCTGTGCTTCTGGACAGCATCTCTAAAGTTAGAGTGATCGAAGAAAGCACTGCGGGTACGTTTAGGAAACCTAAACTGGTGTTTCTCCTGTTGTGAAGCCAAATCCTCTGTAGGCGGAGTTGGGGGAGACAGATCTAGCACCTGGTTGATGGACGCTATAAGGTCATTTACTATGGCGTCCCCTTCAGGTGTATCCAGATTGAGAGCAACATCAGGGTCAGAGTCCTGAGCTGCGACCTCCGCCTCCTCCTCTAGAGAATCCTCAAGCTGAGACCCCGAACTGCGTGATGAAGTCGGGGAAGATTCTAAGCGAGCCCGCTTAGCTGGTCTGGGACTGCGGTCCGTGCCGGAGTCCTGCACGTAATAACTAGAGGCCACACCAGGAACACGCTTAGTCGCAGACCGAGAGGTGCCTGGGGGTGATCCCGCAGTGCCCAGGGCCTGTGTAAGGGCCGGTCTGGACTGCAAAACCTCTAGAAACTTAGCAGACCATTTATCCATAGACTGAGTCACGGAATGAGAAAGCGACTCAGAGTTTGTCGGCTAAAACAGCAAACTCTGTCCCTGCCTTCTGGACAGGGGGGGCCGGCGGTTCTACCTGGGCCGAGGGACCCCCTAGTGCCTCAGGCTCCGGCTGAGCGAGTGCCACAGGGGCCGAGCATTGCTCACAGTGAGGGTAGGTGGAACCTGCAGGTAACATAGCCGCACAAGAGGTACAGGTAGCAAAATAACCCTGTGCCTTGGCCCCCTTGCTCCTTGTGAACGACATGCTGTTGTCTCCCAGGAGCGTGATCACTGAGGGTATATAGCCACAAGTGAACAGTACAGCTGAACCGGAAAAAGTATACAAATATAATGTATCTATATACAGTTCAGCACCCTAGGGGTACCAGCACCGGTAACCGGTGTGGCTTACCAACCGCTCCAGCGGTGTGTGGCCACCAGATTCCCTGTCTCGGGTCTCCCAGAGCTGCAGCCAGAAGTCCTCCACCGGCAGGATGTGTTAAAACATGGCTGTCGGCGTTCACAGGGGAGGAGGGAGCCGTGGGTGTAACTTACAAAAGTGCGGGAACTGGTGCCCCATAGGGATTAGTGAGGGGGGAGGAGGACAGCAATGTGTGCTCCAGCCCTCACTGTCGGCGTCAGACCGACCGTCTCGCCCTTGCCCCTGACTGGCAGGCCCGGGGGCGGGCGTTTAATGTACTAGGCCGCAAAAGCCGGGGACTAAAGTAAAAACCGCGGCCGGCAAGCAGGCACGGTCGGTGCGGTAGTCCCGGACAAAAAAACAACACTGCAGGCGCTGCAGCGTCTGAGGCCCAGGTGCTCCATGCACCGTCCCAAAGGGGACACAGAGTACCTGTAGTTGCAGGGCCTTGTCCCTGACGATACTCAGTCTCCTGTCCGGAAGATACCACCAGGGGCTGCGGAGGGAGCGCGGTCCCAGTGCCTGGATGACCGGTTAGGATCCCACTTCACCCAGAGCCCCTAAGGGATGGGGAAGGAAAACGGCATGTGGCTCCTGCCTTTGTACCCGCAATGGGTACCTCAACCTTAACAACACCGCCGACTCAGTGGGGTGAGAAGGGAGCATGCCGGGGGCCCTTAGGGGCCCTCTTTTATTCCATCCGAAATAGTCAGCAGCTGCTGCTGACTAAAATGTGGAGCATTGTGTGCATGTGTGCCTCCTTCAACACAAAGCAAAAAACTGATGGGCCCGTGATGCACGGGAGGGTGTATAGGCAGAGGGGAGGGGTTACACTTTTTAAAGTGTAATACTTTGTGTGGCCTCCGGAGGCAGTAGCTATACACCCAATTGTCTGGGTCTCCCAATGGAGCGACAAAGAAATGGCCCTTGTGACAGCAAGTCTGGGCGGTCTGGAAGCGCCCACGGCTGACCCACCGTGAGATGCCACAGATCTGGGTACCACAACCGCCTCGGCCAGTCTGGAGCGACGAGAATGGCGCGACGGCAGTCGGACCTGATCTTGCGTAACACTCTGGGCAGCATCGCCAGAGGAGGAAACGCATAAGGCAGTCGGAACTGCGACCAGTCCTGAACTAACGCGTCCGCCGCCAGAGCTCTGTGATCCTGAGACCGTGCCATGAATGCCGGGACTTTGTTGTTGTGCCGTGATGCCATGAGATCGACGTCCGGCGTTCCCCAGCGGCGACAGATCTCTCGAAACACTTCTGGGTGCAGAGACCATTCCCCCGCATCCATGCCCTGACGACTGAGAAAATCTGCTTCCCAGTTCTCTACGCCCGGGATGTGAACTGCGGAGATGGTGGAGGCTGTGGCTTCCACCCACTGCAGAATCCGCCGGACTTCCTGGAAGGCTTGACGACTGCGAGTGCCGCCTTGGTGGTTGATGTATGCGACGGCAGTGGCGTTGTCCGACTGGATACGGATCTGCCTGCCCTCCAGCCACCGCTGAAAAGCCAATAGGGCTAGATACACTGCCCTTATTTCCAGAACATTGATCTGAAGGGAAGACTCCATCGGAGTCCAGGTTCCCTGAGCCCTGTGGTGGAGAAAAACCGCTCCCCACCCTGACAGGCTCGCGTCCGTGGTGACCACAGCCCAGGTTGGGGGTAGGAAGGATTTTCCCTGCGATAGAGAATTGGGAAGGAGCCACCACTGAAGTGACGTCTTGGTTGCAAGGGAAAGAGAGACGTTCCTGTCGAGGGAAGCCGACCTCCTGTCCCATTTGCGGAGAATGTCCCATTGGAGCTGCCGTAGATGGAATTGCGCGAACAGCACTGCCTCCATCGCTGCCACCATCTTCCCCAGGAAGTGCATGAGGCGCCTTAAGGGGTGTGACTGACTCCAAAGGAGTGATTGCACCCCTGCCTGCAGAGAAAGCGGTTTGTCTCGCGGTAGCTTGACTACCGCTGACTGTGTATGAAACTCCATCCCGAGGTAAGTCAGTGATTGGGTCGGTGTCAACTTGGATTTTGGGAAGTCGATGATCCACCCGAACTGCTGGAGAGTCGTCAGAGCGACTGTAAGGCTGTGTTGACACGCCACCCGAGAAGGGGCCCTGACTAGGAGATCGTCTAGGTAGGGAATCACCGAGTGGCCCTGAGAGTGTAGGACCGCCACGACGGATGCCATGACTTTGGTGAAAACCCGTGGGGCTGTCGCCAGGCCGAAAGGCAATGCCACGAACTGAAGGTGTTCGTCCCTGATGGCGAAACGCAAGAAGCGTTGATGTTCGGGTGTGATCGGCACGTGGAGATAAGCATCTTTGATGTCGATCGATGCTAGGAAGTCTCCTTGTGACATCGAGGCGATGACCGAGCGGAGAGATTCCATCCGAAACCGTCTGGTTCTCACGTGTCTGTTGAGCAGTTTGAGGTCCAGAACGGGACGGAATGATCCGTCCTTTTTTGGCACCACGAACAAGTTGGAGTAAAAGCCGCGACCACGTTCCTGAAGGGGAACGGGGGTCACAACTCCTTCTGTCTTCAGAGCGTCCACCGCCTGAAAAAATGCGTCGGCCTGAGCGGGGGGCGGAGAGGTTCTGAAGAAACGAGCCGCAGGACGGGAGCTGAACTCTATCCTGTAACCGTGAGACAGAATGTCTCTCACCCATCGGTCTTGAACATGTGGCCACCAGGCGTCGCCAAAGCGGGAGAGCCTGCCACCGACCGAGGATGCGGTTAGGTGATGCCGAGAGTCATGAGGAGGCCGCCTTGGAGGCAGTGCCTCCTGCGGCCTTTTGGGGGCGTGACTTGGACCGCCACGCATAAGAGTTCCTCTGGCCTTTCTCCTGCCTGCTGGACGAAGAGGATTGGGGCTTGGCGGAGGGACGAAAGGACCGAAACCTCGATTGTATTTTCCGTTGTTGAGGTCTCTTAGGTCTGGACTGGGGTAAGGAGGAGTCCTTTCCCTTGGATTCCTTAATAATCTCATCCAATCGTTCGCCAAACAAGCGTTCGCCAGAAAACGGCAAACCGGTTAAGAACCTCTTGGAGGCCGAGTCTGCCTTCCATTCGCGCAGCCACATGGCCCTGCGGACTGACACAGAGTTAGCGGATGCCACAGCTGTACGGCTAGCAGAGTCTAGGACTGCGTTCATGGCGTAGGAAGAAAAAGCTGACGCTTGAGAAGTCAAAGACGCAACTTGCGGAGCAGAATTACGTGTGACAGCATTAATCTCAGTCAGACAAGCCGAGATAGCTTGGAGTGCCCACACGGCTGTAAAGGCCGGGGCAAAAGACGCGCCCGTGGCCTCAAAGATGGACTTCACCAGGAGCTCTATCTGCCTGTCAGTGGCATCCTTTAGCGATGAGCCATCTGCCACCGATACCACAGATCTAGCCGCCAATCTAGAGACTGGAGGATCCACCTTGGGACATTGAGCCCACCCCTTAACGACTTCCAGCGGGGAAGGGGTAACGCGTGTCAGTGAGGCGCTTAGTAAAGCGCTTGTCCGGAACCGCTCTGGGCTTCTGGACAGCGTCTCTGAAGTTAGAGTGATCGAAGAACGCACTACGTGTACGTTTGGGGAACCGAAACTGGTGTTTCTCCTGCTGAGACGCCGACTCCTCTACAGTAGGAGGCGGGGGAGAGAGATCCAACACCTGGTTGATGGACGAGATAAGATCATTCACTAATGCGTCCCCCTCAGGTGTATCAAAGTTAAGGGCGACGTCAGGGTCAGAACCCTGAGCTGCGACGTCCGCCTCGTCCTCCAGAGAGTCCTCAAGCTGGGAACCCGAGCAGCGTGAAGAAGTCGGGGAAGATTCCCAGCGAGCCCGCTTAGCCTGTCTAGGACTGTGGTCCTGGCAGGAGTCCTCCGCGTGGGACTCAGGGCCCAACCTGGGAGCGCGCTGCGGCTCAGACCGAGAGGGGCCTGGAGGTGACGATCCAACAGGGGCCGGGGCCTGTGTAAGGACCGGTCTGGACTGCAAAGCTTCTAGCAGCTTGGCAGACCATTTGTCCATAGACTGAGCCATGGATTGTGAAAGTGACTCAGAGTTTCTCAGCAAAAGAGGAGAACTCTGTCCCTGGCGCCTGGACAGGGGGAGCAGGGGGGTCTACATGAGCCGAGGGGTCCACTAGTGACCGAGGCTCCGGCTGAGCAAGTGAAACAGGGGTCGAGCATTGCTCACAGTGAGGGTAGGTGGAACCCGCAGGTAACATAGCCCCACAAGAGGTACAGGCCGCAAAAAACACCTGTGCCTTAACAGCTTTGCTCCTTGTGGACGACATGCTGTTGTCTCCTAGGAGAATGATCACTGAGGGTATATGGGCAAAAACAGGGTATACAGCCCGACCGAACAGAAATATATATATATAGAAATACGTATCTATTCCGGCACCCTAGGGGGGACCAGCACCGGGTGACCAGTGTGGCTTACCGACCGCTAACAAGCGGAGTGTGTGCCTCCAGATTCCCAGCTTTAGGTCCCCTGGAGCTGCAGAGCTGTTCCTGAGAATCCTCCACCGGCAGAATGCCCAAAAAATGGCTGCTGGAGATCTCAGGGGAGGAGTGGAGAATTGGGCGGTGCCAGGAAAGTGCGGGAATCTGGGGTCCCCACAGTGATCAGTGAGGGGGGAGGAAACATGCAGGATGCTCCAGCCCTCACATCCGACGTCAGGTCGGCAGTCCCGCCCTTACCCCTGACAGGCAGGCCCGGGGGCGGGATTTTTGCGACTAGGCCGCGATGAAGCCGGGGACTAAATTTGAGACCGCGCCGACAAGCAGGCACGGTCGGCGCGGAAGTCCGCCGGTCTTCTCAATTCAGCAGCTGCCGCAGCGTCCGGGAAGAAGGTGCGCTCCTGCATATTCCCCAATGGGGACACAGAGTACCTTAGAGTTGCAGGGCCCGGTCCCTGAGGTTGAATATGTGAGCAAGGATGTTTGACCTTAGGGAGATCAACATCCACCACTGCGGAGACACCATCACGTGTTTCTCAACGCAGTGATTCTAGAGCAATGCCCCCTGGGAAATATTCAAAGCAAGAAGGCCTGCGGAGACACCATCACATGTTTCTCAACGCTGGCAGGAAACTAGCCAGGTCTTTCACCGGGAAGGAACAACCACGGGAAGGGCTGTCTCCAGTCAAGGAGACCACCTATGCCAAACATGGTATCCATCCACAGACAGCCGTTTCGGGGTATTTGCCCCTCATCAGTGTGGAGTAGGAATCTGGCTAGTGGGACATTGCCTAGTAAAAGACTATGTGAGCAAGGATGGTTGACCTTAGGGAGATCAACATCCACCACTGCGGAGACACCATCACGTGTTTCTCAACGCAGTGATTCTAGAGCAATGCCCCCTGGGTGGATGTTGATCTCCCTAAGGTCAACCATCCTTGCTCACATAGTCTTTTACTAGGCAATGTCCCACTAGCCAAATTCCTACTCCACACTGATGAGGGGCAAATACCCCGAAACGGCTGTCTGTGGATGGATACCATGTTTGGCATAGGTGGTCTCCTTGACTGGAGACAGCCCTTCCCGTGGTTGTTCCTTCCCGGTGAAAGACCTGGCTAGTTTCCTGCCAGCGTTGAGAAACATGTGATGGTGTCTCCGCAGGCCTTCTTGCCCTGAGGTTGAATAGACTCCGGTCCGGCAGATTCCCACAGGGGCTGCGGAGGGAGCACGGTCCCAGCAAATGGCTGACCGTTCAGGATCCCACTTCTCCCAGAGCCGCTAAGGGATGGTGAAGGAGACGGCATGAGGCTCCGGCCTTTGTACCCGCAATGGGTACCTCAACCTTAACAACACCGCCGACGTAGTGGGGTGAGAAGGGAACATGCCGGGGGCCCCGTGGGGGCCCTCTTTTCTTCCAACCTACATAACTAATATGAGAATGCATGAGTGGATGTGTGCCTCCTTCCACACAAAGCATAAAACTGAGGAGCCCGTGATCCACGGGAGGGTGTATAGGCAGAGGGGAGGGGTTACACTTTTTAAAGTGTAATACTTTGTGTGGCCTCCGGAGGCAGAAGCTATACACCCAATTGTCTGGGTCTCCCAATGGAGCGACAAAGAAAACAAAAACGCAAAAACGGAAAGTGCCTGGGGCTGAAGGGGTTAAAGAGTACAACTACTTACACATCACCTGTGAACATTGTTTGAGAAAAACTGATCACTAACCAAGTTAACCATTTGTGTGCAAGGATCTCCATTTTTCTTCCGAGCTTTACATGTTCCCAAATCTATTGCTTCTCCCATTAGCAGAATCTTTTGTGGATTATCTACAGACAGGCACACCTACAAAAAGAGGGAAAGAACATTAATAGAAATTAGAAATGCCGCTAGCGCAACAAAAATAAATATAAAAAAAAAAAAAATTTCCTTGGTCATAGTTGTTCTGGGTAGCTCAAATTTCCAGAAGCAGGAATTCCAGATTTTGAGTGGTCGAATAACTATTTAATAGGAGCACAGGCTAACATAAAAACAAAACAAAAACAAAACGGAAACCTAGCCAAGCTCCTGAAATCCTGTTTGTCCATAAAATAGCTAGATAAAAATTATCATCCCTCGGTTTGGCTTCAGTTGAAAACATTTTTGCTTTCATCTAGTGGACAGAGGGCCGAATCACCAGGGTGCTTTTGTCAGAATACTGGGGTACAACACCTTCAAGTTGGTAAGGTGCATACCAATGGTAAGATGTGCTTAATACATTAAGTGGTGGGCGTCTATTTTTTTCAAAACCAGCTCTTTTAATTGTTTTTATGATCTTGTATTTGGCATGACTTGTATTACAAATTTTTCTCACCGGGGAATTTAGTTAAGGGGATAGTGGGACGGGCTGTTTTTATAGTTCTATAAAGAATATTGTGAACCTTGATTTATATTGTATCTTTGTGATGCCATGATCTTTTATGACTATATTGTGCCTAATAAAATTAGTTAGATTTAAAAAAAAAAGAAAAAAGATAAATAAAAAAATTCTTGGACCTGTACAGGCATATCCGCAATAATTGATGGGTTAGTATCTCAAGTTGTTGAAGTAGCTTAAAGGCTGAACTAACATATTACAAAAATTGTTTATTCTAATTTAGAGCTCTGTTCCCAATTGTAAAATCAGCTTATCAATGTGACGCCATTCTAGTTCTTCGCTGAGCAAAAATGCCACTCTCTCAAAATCATCAAAGCCACAGAAATGTGGTTTAAGGGAAATAGTAACTTACTTCATCTGATCCCTCTTTTGGCTTCATCGGGTTAGCGTTTAGGATACCAATAACAGTTCCTTGCTCCGTTTTCCAGTGCTCTTTGTGTACATCCCCAAACAAAAACAAAGACACGCATGTATCCAAATTCTTCAGGTCATTCAGCCTCCAAATACTGAAAGTTTTGCCCTAGAAGTAATAAGTGTATATATATATATATATATATAGATAAAAAAAATAATGTAGATATGTCCCTTAACACCACAAGATATACTATTTTATTGAACATTTTCCCGAAGAACTAAAAAAAAATTCAAAAAAACACTCCATAACAGTCTATGCACACCAGCTCTTACGTTATTAGAACTTTGTGGGGTCATCTTCTTTAAAATTACACCAAAGGTCACCCAATCTTCATCCTCCAGCTTTTCTGTGGCAATTTTATTCTTCAACTGAAATAGACGGATGAGTTTCCTTCCACCCATTTTTCTTTCCATTTCAGAGGATGAAACTCTGGGCTTTCTTCAATTAAGAGAAAAAAGAGAATTTTGTTTACTTACCGTAAATTCTTTTTCTTATAGTTCCGTATTGGGAGACCCAGACCATGGGTGTTTAGCTTCTGCCTCCGGAGGACACACAAAGTACTACACTTAAAAGTGTAGCTCCTCCCTCTGAGCTTATACACCCCCTGGTAGCCAGTCCTAGCCAGTTTAGTGCAAAAGCTGAAGGAGAATAGCCACCCACAAGTAGAACCGAGCAAGAACCGGAACAACCGGAGACTCTGTCCACGACAACAGCCGGTGATAAACACACGGAACAAGAAAATTGCCAACAGGCAACAGGGAGGGAGCTGGGTCTCCCAATACGGAACTATAAGAAAAAGAATTTACGGTAAGTAACAAAATTCTCTTTTTCTTTATCGTTCCTTCGGGAGACCCAGACCATGGGACGTTCCAAAGCTGTCCCTGGGTGGGAATAAACAGAAAAAACTAAGAAGTAGGCGGAGCCTAACTTCACAAGTGGGCGACAGCCGCCTGAAGGATGCGTCTGCCCAAGCTCGCATCTGCCGAAGCATGAGAATGCACTTGGTAGTGCTTCGAAAAGGTATGCAGGCTAGTCCAAGTGGCAGCCTGACAGACTTGTTGAGCCGTAGCCTGGTGCCTAAAAGCCCAAGAGGCACCGACAGCTCTGGTCGAGTGTGCTTTGATCCCCGGCTGGCGAGGTACCTGAGTACTCTGGTAGGCGTCCGAAATGGTCGATCTAATCCAACGGGCCAAGGTCGGCTTAGAAGCAGAGAGATCCTTGCGCCGCCCTGTGGTTAGCACAAAGAAGGGAATTTTGTTTACTTACCGTAAATTCCTTTTCTTCTAGCTCCAATTGGGAGACCCAGACAATTGGGTGTATAGGCTATGCCTCCGGAGGCCGCACAAAGTATTACACTAAAAGTGTAAAGCCCCTCCCCTTCTGCCTATACACCCCCCGTGCTCCCACGGGCTCCTCAGTTTTGGTGCAAAAGCAAGAAGGAGGAAAAGAATTATAAACTGGTTTAAAGTAAATTCAATCCGAAGGAATATCGGAGAACTGAAACCATTCAATATGAACAACATGTGTACGCACAAAAAAACAGGGGCGGGTGCTGGGTCTCCCAATTGGAGCTAGAAGAAAAGGAATTTACGGTAAGTAAACAAAATTCCCTTCTTCTTTGTCGCTCCATTGGGAGACCCAGACAATTGGGACGTCCAAAAGCAGTCCCTGGGTGGGTAAAATAATACCTCGTGATAGAGCCGTAAAACGGCCCCTTCCTACAGGTGGGCAACCGCCGCCTGAAGGACTCGTCTACCTAGGCTGGCATCCGCCGAAGCATAGGTATGTACCTGATAGTGTTTCGTGAAAGTGTGCAGGCTCGACCAGGTAGCTGCCTGACACACCTGCTGAGCCGTAGCCTGGTGCCTCAAAGCCCAGGACGCGCCCACGGCTCTGGTAGAATGGGCCTTCAGCCCTGAGGGAACCGGAAGCCCAGCAGAACGGTAAGCTTCGAGAATTGGTTCCTTGATCCACCGAGCCAGGGTTGATTTGGAAGCCTGTGACCCTTTACGCTGGCCAGCGACAAGGACAAAAAGTGCATCCGAGCGGCGCAGGGGCGCCGTCCGAGAAATGTAGAGCCTGAGTGCTCTAACCAGATCTAACAAGTGCAAATCCTTTTCACATTGGTGAACCGGATGAGGACAAAAAGAAGGTAAGGAGATATCCTGATTGAGATGAAAGGGGGATACCACTTTAGGGAGAAATTCCGGAACCGGACGCAGAACCACCTTGTCCTGGTGAAACACCAGGAAAGGGGCTTTGCATGACAGCGCTGCTAGCTCAGACACTCTCCGAAGTGAAGTGACTGCTACTAGAAAAACCACTTTCTGCGAAAGGCGTGAGAGAGAAATATCTCTCATTGGCTCGAATGGTGGTTTCTGAAGAACCATCAGCACCCTGTTCAGATCCCAGGGTTCTAACGGCCGCTTGTAAGGAGGAACGATGTGACAAACCCCCTGCAGGAACGTGCGTACCTGTGGAAGTCTGGCTAGGCGCTTCTGGAAAAACACAGAGAGCGCTGAGACTTGTCCCTTAAGGGAGCCGAGCGACAAACCCTTTTCCAGTCCAGATTGAAGGAAGGACAGAAAAGTGGGCAAGGCAAAAGGCCAGGGAGAAAAACCCTGAGCAGAGCACCACGACAGGAAAATTTTCCACGTCCTGTGGTAGATCTTGGCGGACGTTGGTTTCCTAGCCTGTCTCATAGTGGCAATGACGTCTTGAGATAACCCTGAAGACGCTAGGATCCAGGACTCAATGGCCACACAGTCAGGTTGAGGGCCGCAGAATTCAGATGGAAAAACGGCCCTTGAGATAGCAAGTCTGGTCGGTCTGGTAGTGCCCACGGTTGGCCGACCGTGAGATGCCACAGATCCGGGTACCACGACCGCCTCGGCCAGTCTGGAGCGACGAGGATGACGCGGCGGCAGTCGGCCCTGATCTTGCGTAACACTCTGGGCAACAGTGCCAACGGAGGAAACATATAAGGGAGCTGAAACTGCGACCAATCCTGAACTAAGGCGTCTGCCGCCAGAGCTCTGGGATCTTGAGACCGTGCCATGGACGTCGGTACCTTGTTGTTGTGCCGGGACGCCATGAGGTCGACGTCCGGCACCCCCCCGCGGCAACAGATCTCCTGAAACACGTCCGGGTGAAGGGACCATTCCCCTGCGTCCATGCCCTGGCGACTGAGATAATCTGCTTCCCAGTTTTCCACGCCTGGGATGTGAACTGCAGAGATGGTGGAGGCCGTGGCTTCCACCCACATCAAAATCCGCCGGACTTCCTGGAAGGCTTGCCGACTGCGTGTGCCGCCTTGGTGGTTGATGTATGCCACCGCTGTGGAATTGTCCGACTGAATTCGGATCTGCTTGCCTTCCAGCCACTGCTGGAACGCTTTCAGGGCAAGATACACTGCCCGTATTTCCAGGACATTGATCTGAAGCGAGGACTCTTGCTGGGTCCACGTACCCTGAGCCCTGTGGTGGAGAAAAACCGCTCCCCACCCTGACAGACTCGCGTCCGTCGTGACCACCTCCCAGGATGGGGGTAGGAAGGATTTCCTCTTCGATAATGAAGTGGGAAGAAGCCACCACCGAAGGGAAGCTTTGGTCGCCTGAGAGAGGGAGACGTTCCTGTCGAGGGACGTCGGCTTCCTGTCCCATTTGCGTAGGATGTCCCATTGAAGAGGACGCAGGTGAAACTGCGCGAAAGGGACTGCCTCCATTGCTGCCACCATCTTCCCCAGGAAGTGCATGAGGCGCCTCAAGGGGTGTGACTGGCCTTGAAGGAGAGATTGTACCCCTTTCTGTAGTGACCGCTGCTTGATCAGCGGAAGCTTCACTATCGCTGAGAGGGTATGAAACTCCATGCCAAGGTATGTCAGCGATTGGGCCGGTGTCAGATTTGACTTTGGCAAATTGATGATCCACCCGAAACTCTGGAGAGTCTCCAGGGTAGCGTCGAGGCTGTGTTGGCATGCCTCTTGAGAGGGTGCCTTGATCAACAGATCGTCCAAGTACGGGATCACCGCGTGACCCTGAGAGTGGAGGACCGCTACTACAGTAGCCATAACCTTGGTGAAAACCCGTGGGGCTGTTGCCAGGCCGAACGGTAGTGCCACGAACTGCAGGTGTTCGTTTTCTATGGCGAAGCGCAAGAAGCGCTGGTGCTCTGGAGCAATCGGTACGTGGAGATAAGCATCTTTGATATCGATCGATGCAAGGAAATCTCCTTGGGACATTGAGGCGATGACGGAGCGGAGGGATTCCATCCGGAACCGCCTGGTCTTTACGTGTTTGTTGAGAAGTTTCAGGTCCAGGACAGGACGGAAAGACCCGTCCTTCTTTGGGACCACAAACAAGTTGGAGTAAAAACCGTGGCCCTGTTGCTGAAGAGGAACAGGGACCACCACTCCTTCTGCCTTCAGAGCGCCCAGCGCCTGCAGAAGAGCCTCGGCTCGCTCGGGAGGCGGGGATGACCTGAAGAATCGAGTCGGGGGACGAGAGGTGAACTCTATCTTGTAACCGTGAGACAGAATGTCTCTCACCCAACGGTCTTTTACCCGTGGCAGCCAGGTGTCGCAAAAGCGGGAGAGCCTGCCACCGACCGAAGATGCGGAGTGAGGAGGCCGAAAGTCATGAGGAAGCCGCTTTGGTAGCAGCACCCCCGGTGGTCTTTTTAGGACGTGACTTAGACCGCCATGCATCAGAGTTCCTTTGATCTTTCTGAGGCCTTTTGGACGAGGAGAATTGGGACCTGCCCGCGCCCCGAAAGGACCGAAACCTCGACTGCCCCCTCCTCTGTTGGGGTATGTTCGGTTTGGGCTGGGGTAAGGATGTATCCTTACCCTTGGATTGTTTGATGATTTCATCCAAACGCTCGCCAAACAATCGGTCGCCAGAAATTGGCAAACTGGTTAAGCGCTTTTTTGAAGCAGAATCTGCCTTCCATTCCCGTAGCCACAAGGCCCTGCATAGTACCACCGAATTGGCGGCTGCAACCGCCGTACGGCTCGCAGAGTCCAGGACAGCATTAATAGCGTAAGACGCAAATGCCGACGTCTGAGTGGTTATGGACGCCACCTGTGGCGCGGACGTGCGTGTGGCTGCGTCAATTTGCGCTTGGCCTGCTGAGATAGCTTGTAGCGCCCATACGGCTGCGAATGCTGGGGAAAAAGAAGCGCCGATAGCTTCATAGATGGATTTCAACCAGAGCTCCATCTGCCTGTCAGTGGCATCTTTGAGTGAAGCCCCATCTTCCACTGCAAGTATGGATCTAGCTGCCAGTCTGGAGATTGGAGGATCCACTTTGGGACACTGAGCCCAACTTTTGACCACGTCAGGGGGAAAGGGATAACGTGTATCCTTAAGGCGCTTAGAAAAACGCTTATCTGGACAAGCATGGTGATTCTGGACTGCCTCTCTGAAATCAGAGTGGTCCAGAAACATACTCGGTGTACGCTTGGGAAACCTGAAACGGAATTTCTCCTGCTGAGAAGCCGACTCCTCCGCCGGAGGAGCTGAGGGAGAAATATCCAGCATTAGATTGATGGACGCAATAAGATCGTTCACTATGGCGTCCCCGTCAGGAGTATCCAGATTGAGAGCGGCCTCAGGATCAGAATCCTGATCAACTGTCTCCGCTTCATCAACCAGAGATTCCCCCCTCTGAGACCCTGCACAATATGATAATGTCGAGGGAAATTCTAAGCGAGCTCGCTTAGTCGGTCTGGGGCTGGGGTCTGTGTCAGAACCCTCAGCCTGGGACCCATGAGATACCCCGGGAGGACATTGTTGGTCCAACTGAGGTGGGCCAGGGAACAAAGATTCAACAGAGTCCCTGTGCTGAGATACCGGCCTGGACTGCAAGGCTTCTAGTATCTTAGCCATAGTCTCAGAGAGTTTTGCAAACTCCGTCCCCGTCACCTGGACAGTGTCAGCAGGTGGCTCCCCCTGGGCCCCTCTTAGCAGAGGCTCTGGCTGAGTAAGTGCCACAGGGGCCGAACAGTGCACACAATGAGGGTCAGTGGAACCTGCCGGTAGCGGGGTCGTACATGCGGCGCAGGCAGCATAAAAAGCCTGTGTTTTGGCACCCCTGCCTTTCGTGGGCGCCATGCTATTATCTTCCCTGAGCAACACAATAGATTATATAGCCAGAATTCAACTGTGCATCATACAGTGTAAAATATATATATACCATAAACATATAATGTTACACTACTGCACAATGGGGCTAGCACCACAGGTGCTGCTTACCACCCGCTTAAAGCGGTTGTGAGGCCACCAGAGTCCCTGCCTGGGTCTCCCAGACTTTGTCCCCCTCTGCAGCGTCCGAGGAGCTGACAGGAATGGCTGCCGGCGTCCTGAGGAGAGGAGGGAGCCGTGGGCGTGACCCAGAAAGTGCGGGAACTGGTGCCCGCACTGTGCACAGTGAGGGGGGTGGAGTATGCAAAGCATGCTCCAGCCCTCAGTGCTGCTCGTTCTGTGCAGCGTCCCGCCCTTCCCCTGCCTGTCAGGGCTGGGGGTGGGAAGAAAGGAAACTAGGCCGCAAAAAGCCGGGGACTCTAGTAATAAACGCGGCCGCCGTAAAAGCGCGGCCGGCGTGGAAGTCCCCGGCGCACTACAAGTCCCAGCCGCGCCGCGGTGTTTCCATGGCAGCGGCGGTCAGTGCGGCAGTCCCTATACATAAACACACTCAGCAGCGCTGAGTGTGTAATGGCACATATTAACCCGGTCAGCGCCGCGGTCCCCGGTGCACTAGCACACCCAGCAAAGCTGGAGTGTTGCTGTGCGCTGTCCCCACAGGGATACAGAGTACCTCCAAGTAGCAGGGCCATGTCCCTGAACGATACCCGGCTCCTATCCAGCAGGCTCCACAGGAGTTGTGGATGAAGCACGGTCTCAGTGCCTGGAGACCGATAGGATCCCACTTCACCCCGAGCCCGAAGGGGGATGGGGAAGGAAAACAGCATGTGGGCTCCAGCCTCCGTACCCGCAATGGATACCTCAACCTTAACCACACCGCCGACAAGAGTGGGGTGAGAAGGGAGCATGCTGGGGGCCCTATATGGGCCCACTTTTCTTCCATCCGATATAGTCAGCAGCTGCTGCTGACCAATCTGTGGAGCTGTGCGTGCATGTCTGCCTCCTTCGCACAAAGCAAAAAACTGAGGAGCCCGTGGGAGCACGGGGGGTGTATAGGCAGAAGGGGAGGGGCTTTACACTTTTAGTGTAATACTTTGTGCGGCCTCCGGAGGCATAGCCTATACACCCAATTGTCTGGGTCTCCCAATGGAGCGACAAAGAAAAGAGAGGTGCACCGCCTAAGCGCAGCGGTGCGAGACACATAAATCCGGAGAGCACGCACCAGATCTAGAGTATGCAGCGCTTTCTCAAAGCGATGAACAGGGGCCGGACAGAAGGAAGGCAAGGAAATGTCCTGGTTAAGGTGAAAGGGAGAGACCACCTTAGGAAGAAAGTCCGGAGTCGGACGGAGAACTACCTTGTCTTGGTGAAAAACCAAAAAAGGTGACTCCGAGGAGAGCGCAGCCAAATCAGAGACTCTCCTGAGAGAAGTTATGGCAACTAGAAAGGCCACCTTTTGAGAAAGACGATACAAAGAAACCTCCCTAAGGGGCTCAAAAGGGGGTTTCTGCAATACCGTGAGGACCAAGTTAAGGTCCCAGGGATCCAAGGGCCGCCGATAAGGCGGAATGATGTGAGACGCACCTTGCATGAAGGTGCGGACCTGAGCCAGCCTGGCGAGACGCCGCTGGAACAGCACTGATAGAGCTGAGACTTGTCCCTTGAGAGAGTTGAGGGATAGTCCTAGCTGCAGACCGGACTGTAAAAAAGACAGAAGGGTCGGCAACGAGAATGGCCAAGGAGGATGGCCGGAAGAGCGACACCAGGACAGGAAAATTTTCCAAGTCCTGTGATAGATCTTGACGGAGGAAGACTTACGGGCCCGAGTCATAGTGGAGATGACTTCAGGAGGAATACCAGAAGCCGTCAAAATCCAGGACTCAAGAGCCACGCCGTCAATTTGAGTGCCGCAGAATTCGGGCGGAAAAACGGACCTTGCGAGAGTAGGTCTGGACGGTCCGGAAGATGCCACGGCATCTCTACGGACAGTTGGAGCAGGTCCGGATACCAAGCTCGCCTGGGCCAGTCCGGTGCAATGAGGATGACTCGACGGCCCTCCATTCTGATCTTGCGCAGGACTCTGGGCAAGAGAGCTAGAGGGGGAAACACGTAGGACAGACGAAACTGGGACCAGTCTTGAACCGGAGCGTCCGCGGCGAAGGCCTGAGGATCGTGGGAGCGAGCCACGTAAACCGGAACCTTGTTGTTGTGACAGGATGCCATTAGCTCCACGTCCGGAGTGCCCCACTTGCGGCAGATTGACTGAAACACTGCCGGGTACAGGGACCACTCGCCACCGTCCACGGATTGACGGCTGAGATAATCTGCCTCCCAGTTTTCTACGCCTCGGATGTGGACTGCGGATATGGTGGACTTGGAGTCCTCCGCCCATTGAAGAATGCGTTGGACCTCCAACATTGCCAGGCGGCTGCGTGTCCCGCCGTGGTGATTGATGTAGGCAACCGCTGTCGCGTTGTCTGACTGGACTCGAATGTGCCTGCCCGCCAACAGGTGGTGAAAGGCTAGGAGAGCTAGAAGCACAGCTCTGGTTTCCAGCACATTGATTGAAAGGGCTGACTCGGACGGAGTCCAAGTGCCCTGTGCTCTGTGGTGGAGATATACCGCTCCCCAGCCGGATAGGCTGGCATCCGTGGTGAGAATCACCCAGGACGGAGTCAGGAAGGAGCGCTTTTGGGACAGGGAGAGGGGTCGAAGCCACCACTGAAGAGAGCTCCTGGTCCGTGGTGACAGAGCCACTAACCTGTGTAAGGAGGAAGGCCGCTTGTCCCAACAGCGGAGAATGTCCAGCTGCAGAGGGCGCAGATGGAACTGGGCAAAGGGGACCGCCTCCATGGACGCCACCATTTGACCCAGCACCTGCATCAGGCGCCTGAGGGAATAAGGGCGGGGCCTCAGGAGAGAGCGCACCGCTAGCCGGAGAGACTGCTGTTTGCTTAAGGGCAACTTCACAAGTGCCGGCAAAGTCTCGAACTGCATCCCTAGGTACGTGAGACTCTGGGTCGGAGTCAGAGTGGATTTGGGAAGATTGACAATCCACCCAAATTGGGCTAGAGTGGCGAGAGTGAGCGAAACACTCCGCTGACAGTCTGCGCTGGATGTACCCTTGACCAGAAGGTCGTCCAGATAAGGAGGCACTGCCAACCCCTGGAGGTGCAGGACCGCAATCACTGCCGCCATGACCTTGGTGAATACCCGAGGGGCCGTGGCTAACCCGAAGGGGAGAGCCACGAATTGGAAATGATCCTCTCCTATCGCAAAACGTAACCAATGCTGATGTGACACTGCGATTGGCACATGTAGATAGGCATCTCTGATGTCGATGGGCGCCAGGAAATCCCCTTGGGTCATAGAGGCAATGACTGATCGCAGAGACTCCATGCGAAAATGCCGCACCCGGACATGCTTGTTGAGAAGCTTGAGATCCAGGATGGGCCGGAAGGTACCGTCCTTTTTTGGAACTAGGAACAGGTTTGAGTAAAAACCTCTGAACCGTTCCCGAGCGGGAACTGGGACAATCACTCCGTTTGCCTGCAAGGACGCCATGGCCTGCGAGAAGGCGGCGGCCTTGGAGCAGGGGGGAGTTGAGAGAAAAAAATCTGTTTGGCGGGCTGGAAGAGAATTCTATCCTGTAGCCGTGAGATATGATGTCTCTCACCCACTGATCGGAGACTTGCTTTAACCAAGCGTCGCCAAAGTGGGAGAGCCTGCCACCGACTAAGGACGTGGCTGGAGCGGACCGAGAGTCATGAGGAAGCTGCCTTAGTGGCAGAACCTCCTGCGGTCTTCTGCGGACACGCTTTTGGGCGCCAGTTGGATTTCTGAGTTTTCCGCTGAGTTAGCGGACGAGGCGGAAGGCTTAGAGGATAACCAGTTGGAGGAACGAAACCTCGATTGATTCCTACCCTGGGCGAGTTTCCTGGTCTTGGTTTGTGGCATGGAAGTACTCTTCCCGCCAGTAGCTTCCTTAATAATTTCATCCAGCTGTTCACCAAACAGCCGAGAACCAGCAAAAGGGAGCCCAGCAAGAAACTTCTTGGAAGAAGCATCTGCCTTCCACTCTCGAAGCCACAAAATCCAGCGGATAACAAGAGGATTAGCTGAAGCCACCGCAGTGCGGTGAGCAGCCTCTAGCATTGCAGACATGGCATAAGATGAAAAAGCTGAAGCCTGAGAAGTTAAGGTAACCATCTCAGGCATAGATTCCTTGGTGAGGGAATGCATCTCCTCTAGAGAAGCAGAGATGGCTTTGAGAGCCCACACTGCTGCAAAAGACGGGGAAAACGTGGCCCCCGCAGCTTTATACACAGATTTGGCCAGAAGGTCAATCTGACGGTCAGTGGAATCCTTAAGTGAGGTGCCGTCAGCCACCGACACAACGGTCCGGGCTGAGAGCCTAGATACCGGAGGGTCTACCTTTGGGGAGTGAGACCACTCCTTGACCACCTCAGGTGGAAATGGAAACCGGTCATCAGAACCACGCTTTGGAAAGCGTTTGTCAGGGCAGGCCCTGGGTTTGGTCACAGCGGTCTGAAAACTGGAGTGGTTAAAGAACACACTCTTCACTCTCTTAGGCGAGGTAAACTGATGTTTTTCTGCCAAAGAGAGTTGCTCCTCTGATACTGGCGGATTGAGATCCAGCACAGAATTAATAGAAGCAATGAAATCACTAAGATCTGAGTCACCCTCAGAGAAATCGATGGGATACATAGCCTCCGAGCCCCCTGTGAGGGCATCCTCCTCATCTTGAGAGTCAGCTCTTGAGACAGAGCCGTGGGATGGGGAGGGGGAGGAAACCCTGCGCCTTCTCTTAGAAGGACGGGGTCTGGGATCAGATGATGAATCCTCCGTGAGCTCCGATCCTCTGTCAAGAGTATTAGAGGCACCCTGTGAGGAGGGCTGATGCATATTCATCAAAGTCCTGGACAAAAGTCCCATGGACTCAGCAAATGACTGGGATATGGACCTAGAAAAGGACTCTACCCAGGCCGGGGGTTCAGCCACAGGTGCAGCAGCAGCAGCCTGAGAGACCACTGGGGGTGAGACTCCAGGCTGTGGCACCGCCAAGTTAGAGCAACCATCACAGTGTGGATAAATGCTCGGCTCATGCAGCAGGAGCTTACATGCAGTGCATGCAGAATAAAGCTTTGGAGCCTTGCCCCTTGTGTGAGACATGCTGCTGGAGTGGGGGCTTTGCAGAGAATGAACCCCAGGGAGAATATACAGAGGTCCACAACCGGAGACCGGCTGTGGCTTACCAGACCGCTGGGCGCGGTGTTGTGTGCCCTCCAGATCCAGAAGCCCGGTCCCCCAGTGCACAGCACCTCAGCAGAGATGCAGAATGCAGGATGTCCCAGAGCAGAGTGAACTCTGCCTGAAAAATGGCCGCCGGAGCGAAGAGAGGGGGCGGGACTAGGGGG
Source organism: Anomaloglossus baeobatrachus (assembly GCF_048569485.1). Taxonomy (NCBI): domain Eukaryota; kingdom Metazoa; phylum Chordata; class Amphibia; order Anura; family Aromobatidae; genus Anomaloglossus; species Anomaloglossus baeobatrachus. The sequence goes on from NC_134356.1 coordinate 392,380,673, forward strand.
CGTTCCTATAGAAGAGCGGGAACTGGAGGGCTATAGAGACCTGCAGGGAAGGAGGGACGCCCCAGCAGTGGGGAGTGTCCATCCCCTGTGTAGAACGGCCGCCGGGAGGAGCCGAACCTGTCCCTCTGCATGAGTGACAGGCGAGGGCAGGAAAACGAAACTAGGCCTCCGGCGAAGCCGAGGCCTAAATTTAATCGGCGAGGCCGACAAGCAGGCACCATTGGTGCGGTTCTCGGGCAAAAGCTAGAGAACCCGCCGGAAAAGTCAAAACAATCACATACAGCATACTCTCCCCATACAATAAAGAATCGGGACCCCCAACACATAAACGACTCAGGTACTTAGCTGCTGAGACGCAGGACCAGGTCCCTGGGGATGAGTGCTCCAGTCCAACAGAATCCTCAAGGGGCTGTGGATGGAGACCGGACTCCTGCCAGGCATGGAGACCGTGCTGGCTCCCACTTCAAGCCAGAGCCCAGAAGGGATGGTGAAGGAGCGCGGCATGTAAGGCTCCAGCCTTGTAAATCAACCTTAACAACACCGCCGACACAGTGGGGTGAGAAGGGACATGCCGGGAGTCCAGACATGGACCCCCTTTTCTTCAAACTCTTTCCAAAATTCAAACAAATCAGATGAGAATGCATGTGTGGATATATGCCTCCTGAACACAAAGCGATAAACTGGCTAGGACTGGCTACCAGGGGGTGTATAAGCTCAGAGGGAGGAGCTACACTTTTAGGTGTAGTACTTTGTGTGTCCTCCGGAGGCAGAAGCTAAACACCCATGGTCTGGGTCTCCCAAAGGAACGATAAAGAAAAAAAAATATTATTTCATTAAGTCTGAAGCAGAGTTTATCAAAGTTTGTCAAGGAGTGAGGAGTGGAGAAGGCATTCCTTTATACTTTTTCTCCACATTCACACTAAAGTCACTCTTGTGAGGAAGTAGAATTACCATGGTAGTATGAAGTTACATGTAATCCCCCCAAAAAATAAACTCTGCATCCGTAATCAAATGTGTTACCTGAGTCGCAGTCCAGAGAACTTCTCAACGCAAACTTGTGGAATAAGAGTCAATTGACTGGAGTTCGTCGATGATGCAGAGACCGGGCTTGGCTTAGAAGATTTTCCTGCCTGGGATAGAAAACTGGGTCCTTGTTTTAAAGGAGGACTTTTGTTTTCTGCATAAGACGACAAAAGCGGAATATATGTTTGTATAAGAAGTGCACATAAAACAAAAAGCTTTCCTCATAGGGACGTTAGATTTTGAGCCCCAACCAGGTATGTCTTTGGAGTGTGGCAGGAAACCAGAGAATCTGGAGGAAACCTACGCAATCATGGAGAGAATATAAATCCTTGCAGATGTTGTCCTTAGTGAGATATGACACAGAACCCCAGTGCTGCAGAGCAACATTTCTATCCACTGAGTAAGTGCGCTACCCATGATGAGAATTATTAATAATTTAAGATGTGCAAACATTCTAGATCAAGATCATTCAAGGTCTCTATCAGTATATCTTTGGATTGTGAGCAGAAACTGGAGAACGCCCACACGAACACGGGGAGACCATATAAACTCCTTCCAGATGATGTCCTTGGTGGGATTTAAACTCAGGGCCGCAGCGCTTTCTGACTGCAGTGCTAACCACTAAGCCAAGGTTGAATATTTTGGCAAAGGTGAATATTTAAGATTAGGTACCAGGATTTCTTTTCGGCAAGTTCTTTAGCATCTTCTAGATCCAGTGAAGTGGATTAGATTTATAGGCCCACAGTGTTTGTTTTTTGTTTAATGCTGCTTAAAAAAAAGATTATGGTACTTGCTGTGTGCATTTATACTCCACAACATGTCAATATATCTTGCGGTTACTCCAAGTTATATGTATGGATTTTCCCTAGAAAACTGCATTATATGCAGAAAATCCACACTTAAAGAAGGGAATTTTGTTTACTTACCGTAAATTCCTTTTCTTCTAGCTCCTATTGGGAGACCCAGACAATTGGGTGTATAGCTTCTGCCTCCGGAGGCCACACAAAGTATTACACTTTAAAAAGTGTAACCCCTCCCCTCTGCCTATACACCCTCCCGTGGATCACGGGCTCCTCAGTTTTGGTGCAAAAGCAGGAAGGAGAAAACTTATAAATTGGTCTAGGGTAAATTCAATCCGAAGGATGTTCGGAGAACTGAACCATGAACCAAAAGAACAATTCAACATGAACAACATGTGTACACAAAAGAACAACCAGCCCGAAGGGAACAGGGGCAGGTGCTGGGTCTCCCAATAGGAGCTAGAAGAAAAGGAATTTACGGTAAGTAAACAAAATTCCCTTCTTCTTTGTCGCTCCATTGGAAGACCCAGACAATTGGGACGTCCAAAAGCAGTCCCTGGGTGGGTAAAAGAATACCTCAATAACAAGAGCCGAAATGGCCCTCCTCTTACAGGTGGGCAACCGCCGCCTGAAGGACTCGCCTACCTAGACTGGCGTCTGCCGAAGCATAGGTATTCACTTGATAGTGTTTCGTGAAAGTGTGCAGACTAGACCATGTCGCTGCCTGACACACCTGCTGAGCCGTCGCCCGGTGCCGCAATGCCCAGGACGCACCCACGGCTCTGGTAGAATGGGCTTTCAGCCCTGAAGGAAGCGGAAGCCCAGAAGAACGGTAGGCTTCGAGAATCGGTTCCTTGATCCACCGAGCCAAGGTTGACTTGGAAGCCTGCGAACCCTTACACTGGCCAGCGACAAGGACAAAGAGCGCATCTGAACTATGCAGGGGCGCCGTGCGAGACACGTAGAGCCGGAGTGCTCTCACCAGATCCAAAGAGTGCAAATCCTTTTCACATTGGTGAATTGGATTAGGGCAAAATGAAGGTAAGGAGATATCCTGATTGAGATGAAAAGTAGATACCACCTTAGGGAGAAATTCCGGAACCGGACGCAGAACCACCTTATCCTGGTGAAACACCAGGAAGGGGGCTTTGCATGATAGCGCTGCAAGCTCAGACACTCTCCGGAGTGATGTAATTGCCACTAGAAAGGCCACCTTTTGCGAAAGACGTGATAAAGAGACATCCCGCAGCGGCTCGAAAGGTGGTTTCTGAAGAGCCGTTAGCACCCTGTTAAGATCCCAGGGTTCCAGCGGACGCTTGTAAGGTGGGACTATGTGGCAAACTCCCTGCAGGAACGTGCGGACCTGCGGAAGCCTGGCTAGACGCTTTTGAAAAAATACGGAGAGCGCCGATACTTGGCCCTTGAGAGAGCCGAGTGACAAACCCTTGTCCATTCCGGATTGGAGGAATGAAAGAAAAGTGGGTAAGGCAAACGGCCATGGAGAAAAACCGTTATCAGAGCACCAGGATAAGAAGATTTGCCAAGACCTGTAATAGATCTTGGCGGACGTTGGCTTCCTGGCCTGTCTCATGGTGCCAATGACATCCTGAGATAACCCTGAAGACGCTAGGAGCCAGGACTCAATGGCCACACAGTCAGGTTGAGGGCCACAGAATTCAGATGGAAAAATGGCCCTTGTGACAACAAGTCTGGGCGGTCTGGGAGCGCCCACGGCTGACCCACCGTCAGATGCCACAGATCCGGGTACCACGACCGCCTCGGCCAGTCTGGAGCGACGAGAATGGCGCGACGGCAGTCGGATCTGATCTTGCGTAACACTCTGGGCAGCATCGCCAGAGGAGGAAACACATAAGGCAGACGGAACTGCGACCAGTCCTGAACTAACGCGTCCGCCGCCAGAGCTCTGTGATCCTGAGACCGTGCCATGAATGCCGGGACTTTGTTGTTGTGCCGTGACGCCATGAGATCGACGTCCGGCGTTCCCCAGCGGCGACAGATCTCTCGAAACACTTCTGGGTGCAGAGACCATTCCCCCGCATCCATGCCCTGACGACTGAGAAAATCTGCTTCCCAGTTTTCTACGCCCGGGATGTGAACTGCGGAGATGGTGGAGGCTGTGGCTTCCACCCACTGCAGAATCCGCCGGACTTCCTGGAAGGCTTGACGACTGCGAGTGCCGCCTTGGTGGTTGATGTATGCGACGGCAGTGGCGTTGTCCGACTGGATACGGATCTGCCTGCCCTCCAGCCACCGCTGAAAAGCCAATAGGGCTAGATACACTGCCCTTATTTCCAGAACATTGATCTGAAGGGAAGACTCCATCGGAGTCCAGGTTCCCTGAGCCCTGTGGTGGAGAAAAACCGCTCCCCACCCTGACAGGCTCGCGTCCGTGGTGACCACAGCCCAGGTTGGGGGCAGGAAGGATTTTCCCTGCGATAGAGAATTGGGAAGGAGCCACCACTGAAGTGATGTTTGGTTGCAAGGGAAAGAGAGACGTTCCTGTCGAGGGAAGCCGACCTCCTGTCCCATTTGCGGAGAATGTCCCATTGGAGCTGCCGTAGATGGAATTGCGCGAACGGCAATGCCTCCATCGCTGCCACCATCTTCCCCAGGAAATGCATGAGGCGCCTTAAGGGGTGTGACTGACTCCGAAAAAGTGATTGCACCCCTGCCTGCAGAGAAAGCTGTTTGTCTCGCGGTAGCTTGACTAACGCTGGCTGGGTATGAAACTCCATCCCGAGGTAAGTCAGTGATTGGGTCGGTGTCAACTTGGATTTCGGGAAGTTGATGATCCACCCGAACTGCTGGAGAGTCGTCAGAGCGACTGTAAGGCTGTGTTGACACGCCACCCGAGAAGGGGCCCTGACTAGGAGATCGTCTAGGTAGGGAATCACCGAGTGGCCCTGAGAGTGTAGGACCGCCACGACGGATGCCATGACTTTGGTGAAAACCTGTGGGGCTCTCGCCAGGCCGAAAGCAAATGCCACGAACTGAAGGTGTTCGTCCCTGATGGCGAAACGCAAGAAGCGTTGATGTTCGGGTGCGATCGGCACGTGGAGATAAGCATCTTTGATGTCGATCGATGCTAGGAAGTCTCCTTGTGACATCGAGGCGATGACCGAGCGGATAGATTCCATCCGAAACCGTCTGGTTTTCACGTGTCTGTTGAGCAGTTTGAGGTCCAGAACGGGACGGAATGATCCGTCCTTTTTTGGCACCACGAACAAGTTGGAGTAAAAACCGCGACCACGTTCCTGAAGGGGAACGGGGGTCACAACTCCTTCTGTCTTCAGAGCGTCCACCGCCTGAAAAAGTGCGTCGGCCTGAGCGGGGGGCGGAGAGGTTCTGAAGAAACGAGCCGCAGGACGGGAGCTGAACTCTATCCTGTAACCGTGAGACAGAATGTCTCTCACCCATCGGTCTTGAACATGTGGCCACCAGGCGTCGCCAAAGCGGGAGAGCCTGCCACCGACCGAGGATGCGGTTAGGGGATGCCGAGAGTCATGAGGAGGCCGCCTTGGAGGCAGTGCCTCCCGCGGCCTTTTGGGGGCGTGACTTGGACCGCCACGCATAGGAGTTCCTCTGGCCTTTCTCCTGCTTGCTGGACGATGAGGATTGGGGCTTGGCGGAGGGACGAAAGGACCGAAACCTCGATTGTATTTTCCGTTGTTGAGGTCTCTTAGGTCTGGACTGGGGTAAGGATGAGTCCTTTCCCTTGGATTCCTTAATAATCTCATCCAATCGTTCGCCAAACAAGCGTTCGCCAGCAAACAGCAAACCGGTTAAGAACCTCTTGGAGGCCGAGTCTGCCTTCCATTCGCGCAGCCACATGGCCCTGCGGACTGCCACAGAGTTAGCGGATGCCACAGCTGTACGGCTAGCCGAGTCTAGGACTGCGTTCATGGCGTAGGAAGAAAAAGCTGACGCTTGAGAAGTCAAAGACGCAACTTGCGGAGCAGAATTACGTGTGACAGCATTAATCTCAGTCAGACAAGCCGAGATAGCTTGGAGTGCCCACACGGCTGCAAAGGCCGGGGCAAAAGACGCACCCGTGGCCTCATAGATGGACTTCACCAGGAGCTCTATCTGCCTGTCAGTGGCATCCTTTAGCGATGAGCCATCTGCCACCGATACCACAGATCTAGCCGCCAATCTAGAGACTGGAGGATCCACCTTGGGACATTGAGCCCACCCCTTAACGACTTCAGCGGGGAAGGGGTAACGCGTGTCAGTGAGGCGCTTAGCAAAGCGCTTGTCCGGAACCGCTCTGGGCTTCTGGACAGCGTCTCTGAAGTTAGAGTGATCGAAGAACGCACTACGTGTACGTTTGGGGAACCGAAACTGGTGTTTCTCCTGCTGAGATGCCGACTCCTCTACAGTAGGAGGCGGGGGAGAGAGATCCAACACCTGGTTGATGGACGAGATAAGATCATTCACTAATGCGTCCCCCTCAGGTGTATCAAGGTTAAGGGCGACGTCAGGGTCAGAACCCTGAGCTGCGACGTCCGCCTCGTCCTCCAGAGAGTCCTCAAGCTGGGAACCCGAGCAGCGTGAAGAAGTCGGGGAAGATTCCCAGCGAGCCCGCTTAGCCTGTCTAGGACTGTGGTCCTGGCAGGAGTCCTCCGCGTGGGACTCAGGGCCCAACATGGGAGCGCGCTGCGGCTCGGACCGAGAGGGGCCTGGAGGTGACGATCCAACAGGGGCCGGGGCCTGTGTAAGGACCGGTCTGGACTGCAAAGCTTCTAGTAGCTTGGCAGACCATTTGTCCATCGACTGAGCCATGGTTTGTGAAAGTGACTCAGAGAGTTTCTCAGCAAAAGAGGAGAACTCTGTCCCTGGCGCCTGGACAGGGGGAGCAGGGGGGTCTACATGAGCCGAGGGGTCCACTAGTGACCGAGGCTCCGGCTGAGCAAGTGAAACAGGGGTCGAGCATTGCTCACAGTGAGGGTAGGTGGAACCCGCAGGTAACATAGCCCCACAAGAGGTACAGGCCGCAAAAAACCCCTGTGCCTTAACAGCTTTGCTCCTTGTGGACGACATACTGTTGTCTCCTAGGAGAATGATCACTGAGGGTATATGGGCAAAAACAGGGTATACAGCCCGACCGAACAGAAATATATATATATAAATACGTATCTATTCCGGCACCCTAGGGGGGACCAGCACCGGGTGACCGGTGTGGCTTACCGACCGCTAACAAGCGGAGTGTGTGCCTCCAGATTCCCAGCTTTAGGTCCCCTTGGAGCTGCAGAGCTGTTCCTGAGAATCCTCCACCGGCAAAATGCTCAAAAAATGGCTGCCGGAGATCTCAGGGGAGGAGTGGAGCCGTGGGCGGCGCCAGGAAAGTGCGGGAATCTGGGGTCCCCACAGTGATCAGTGAGGGGGGAGGAAACATGCAGGATGCTCCAGCCCTCACATCCGACATCAGGTCGGCAGTCCCGCCCTTACCCCTGACAGGCAGGCCCGGGGGCGGGATTTTTGCGACTAGGCCGCGATGAAGCCGGGAACTAAATTTGAGACCGCGCCCGACAAGCAGGCACGGTCGGCGCGGAAGTCCGCCGGTCTTCTCAATTCAGCAGCTGCCGCAGCGTCCGGAAAGAAGGTGCACTCCTGCACATTCCCCAATGGGGACACAGAGTACCTTATAGTTGCAGGGCCCGGTCCCTGAGGTTGAATAGACTCCGGTCCGGCAGATTCCCACAGGGGCTGCAGAGGGAGCACGGTCCCAGCAACTGGATGACCGTTCAGGATCCCACTTCTCCCAGAGCCGCTAAGGGATGGTGAAGGAGACGGCATGAGGCTCCGGCCTTTGTACCCGCAATGGGTACCTCAACCTTAACAACACCGCCGACGTAGTGGGGTGAGAAGGGAACATGCCGGGGGCCCCGTGCGGGCCCTCTTTTCTTCCAAACGACATAACTAATATGAGAATGCATGAGTGGATGTGTGCCTCCTTCCACACAAAGCATAAAACTGAGGAGCCCGTGATCCACGGGAGGGTGTATAGGCAGAGGGGAGGGGTTACACTTTTTAAAGTGTAATACTTTGTGTGGCCTCCGGAGGCAGAAGCTATACACCCAATTGTCTGGGTCTCCCAATGGAGCGACAAAGAAAAGACGATTATGCATTTTTAGTGTGTTTACGCTGAAGAAATGCGCCAACAATGCATGTAATCCACACTGTTTTTGTCAACGCCAACACGACATGAAGAGAAAGTCCATAGCGTCAAACACGCAATAAATAAAAGCACACAAAAAATACAGTAAAAAAACTGAAGCAATTTAATTTAGCCAATAGGCACAGAAATGCTGCAGAAAAGCTGCAACATTAAAAACTCAAATACTCATAGTGGGAACATTGCCTAAAATTAGCTAAATTAGCTTTAAAAGAACCATGATTCATGCTTTGATATTCTAATGTTATCAGATATAAGTTTTATATTTACCCGACATAGGCAACTTTCTTTTAGGAGCAGCTTGGATTTTTCCATTAGAGGTATATGAGCTTCCCAGTTGAGCTGCAAAGTCACTGGATTCACCCAAGAGTGGGATGTTTCTCTCCTTTAAAGCACTGCATTGCGGCTTTGTTGCTAAAGAAAAAGATGTAAAAAATAAAAGGACTGTCTAAACCAACTCCATATGATGCGTATGAAAGACATTTAAAGGGTTAACCAATGGCTACACAATGCAATGTGATTTCCAACAGCCCCTGAGGAAAAAATCAAAAGACCTTATGACTAATGCAAAAAATGACAAGTAAAAACATAAAATCCACACAATTGTTGACATTCTTTCTACGTAAGGACAAACTATTATAGACCATTATCTCTATGTGGCAATAGTATCAGAATTAGATTGGAAAAAACTATACAAACATGAAAAAAAAATAAATTTAAATGCTGGTAAATCAAGATTTTACAAAAGCTGTAGGCTATGTACGCACGTTGCAGATTTGGTGCAGAAATTTTCTGCATCAAATCTGCACTTTCTGGCAGAAAAATGCACCAAAAAACGCGTGTGTTTTTCTTATTAAGTCAATGGGGTTGAAGGGCTTAAAAAAAAAAAAAAAAAAAATCAGACAAAAATGCACCAAGAATTGACATGCTGCAGATTAGTTTCTGCACCAAATCTGCAAGGAATAAAATTAGCAACGTGAGCACAGCACTTCAGAATTCTCATTGACTTTTCTGCAGATTTGTGCCACAATCTGCACTATGTGCACACGACACAGCTTTACAAGTAAACCACAAGAGGGCTTCCAGACTGAGGGTCTAAGGAGAACCTGTGCTGTGATAGTAAACGCATCTTACCTGATGTCATCATTTTGTTGTTTGGTGTTTTCTCGGGTGGTACAGGACTTGGTGACTGGGCAATAAGAGTGTGCTGAAGCTTTTCCTGCAACTTCTTCATTTGCTCTTGCATTTTTCTCAGTTCATCTTTTAATAAATCAAAAGAATAAGTGAACTGTCAAATAAATGCTTTGCATCTATAAAACACATTTTGCCTGCCATAAAATGCACTCGACGTCCAGATTCAGGACACTACAATCTTGAGTTACTTTCACACCTGTGCAAATGTTACTGTTCATTTATATGACGAGCATAAAGAACGGAAGAGTCAGATCACTCACGGGTAGTGATGAGCGAGTACTAAAAAGCTCGGGTGCTCGAAGCTCGGGCCGAGCCTCCCAAGATACTCGTGTACTCGGCCCGAGCAACGAGCCCAATGTTATCCTATGGGAGACCCGAGTATTTTTGTGAAATGACCCCCCCGGCAGCATGGAGAAACCCTAAAAATGTCACAAAAGTCTCAGAAGAGTGCTCAAATGACATGGCAACAGCATGGGGAAGACCCCTTGAAGCATTTATCACTCAAAAGTCACAGCTGTGAACAATTTTGTCCGCGTTTCACGCCATTTTTACGGACTCACCAGAAAACCTTCCAAAATGACCCCAAAATGATTTTTCATGGCAGAAATGTTAAGGGCACATACCCAATAGTGAGATAGAGCTGGTGTATGTTACTTTTTGAGATTAATACATGAAAGATTTTACGTGAAAACATTGTGTGGCACTCCGATGTCCCTGAGAAGAGACGTACATGAAGGCCTCTTGAGTCTAATGTGCCCATTTTGAGGAAGTGAGTCTTTGTAGTATTTTCCTTTGCCAGGGCAGTCCAAAATTGTGAGGTTCACCAATGCCCCTGCATACAGACGTGCATGAGGGCCTGTAAACCTGAAGTGCCCATTGTAGGGAAGTGGGTCTAATGTAGTATAGCCCTTAGGCAGGGCAGCCAAAAATTGGGAGGCTCCACGTTGTCCCTGGATAGAGACGTGCATGAGGGCCTCAAAACATTAAGTGTCCATTGTCAGGAAGTGGGTGTATTATATAGTATAGCCCTTAGGCAGGGCAGCCAAAAATTGGGAGGCTCCACATTGTCCCTGGATAGAGACGTGCATGATGGCCTGTAAACCTGAAGTGCCCATTGTAAGGAAGTGGGTCTATTTCAGTATAGCCCTTTGCCAGGGCAGCCAAAAATTGGGAGGCTCCACATTGTCCCTGGATAGAGACGTGCATGATGGCCTGTAAACCTGAAGTGCCCATTGTAAGGAAGTGGGTCTATTTCAGTATAGCCCTTTGCCAGGGCAGCCAAAAATTGGGAGGCTCCACATTGTCCCTGGATAGAGACGTGCATGATGGCCTGTAAACCTGAAGTGCCCATTGTAAGGAAGTGGGTCTATTTCAGTATAGCCCTTTGCCAGGGCAGCCAAAAATTGGGAGGCTCCACATTGTCCCTGGATAGAGACGTGCATGATGGCCTGTAAACCTGAAGTGCCCATTGTAAGGAAGTGGGTCTATTTCAGTATAGCCCTTTGCCAGGGCAGCCAAAAATTGGGAGGCTCCACATTGTCCCTGGATAGAGACGTGCATGATGGCCTGTAAACCTGAAGTGCCCATTGTAAGGAAGTGGGTCTATTTCAGTATAGCCCTTTGCCAGGGCAGCCAAAAATTGGGAGGCTCCACATTGTCCCTGGATAGAGACGTGCATGATGGCCTGTAAACCTGAAGTGCCCATTGTAAGGAAGTGGGTCTTATTTCAGTATAGCCCTTTGCCAGGGCAGCCAAAAATTGGGAGGCTCCACATTGTCCCTGGATAGAGACGTGCATGATGGCCTGTAAACCTGAAGTGCCCATTGTAAGGAAGTGGGTCTATTTCAGTATAGCCCTTTGCCAGGGCAGCCAAAAATTGGGAGGCTCCACATTGTCCCTGGGTAGAGACGTGCATGAGGGCCTCAAAACATTAAGTGTCCATTTTAAGGAAGTGGGTGTATTATAGTATAGCCCTTAGGCAGGGCAGCCAAAAATTGGGAGGCTCCACGTTGTCCCTGGGTAGAGACGTGCATGAGGGCCTCAAAACATTAAGTGTCCATTTTAAGGAAGTGGGTGTATTATAGTATAGCCCTTAGGCAGGGCAGCCAAAAATTGGGAGGCTCCACGTTGTCCCTGGGTAGAGACGTGCATGAGGGCCTCAAAACATTAAGTGTCCATTTTAAGGAAGTGGGTGTATTATAGTATAGCCCTTAGGCAGGGCAGCCAAAAATTGGGAGGCTCCACGTTGTCCCTGGGTAGAGACGTGCATGAGGGCCTCAAAACATTAAGTGTCCATTTTAAGGAAGTGGGTGTATTATAGTATAGCCCTTAGGCAGGGCAGCCAAAAATTGGGAGGCTCCACGTTGTCCCTGGGTAGAGACGTGCATGAGGGCCTCAAAACATTAAGTGTCCATTTTAAGGAAGTGGGTGTATTATAGTATAGCCCTTAGGCAGGGCAGCCAAAAATTGGGAGGCTCCATGTTGTCCCTGGGTAGAGACGTGCATGAGGGCCTCAAAACATTGTTCCCATTGCAAAGGAGCGGGTCTCCTGTCGTTGTAATGTCCATTCTGCAAAGAATGGGCGAAAAAATTTACCACTGGGGGTATACCTGAAACAAAGGCCTAAGTATTGCAATTTGTAACGGTCATCATCATGGTGGCGCATAAGGAGAAGGAGGAGCAGTCCAGCGATTATCCAAAGTCCAGAAGTGTGTACCCATGGGTGAGTGGAGGTACATGGCAAACTTTAAATTCCGCTCTCATTTGCTGGTGGTGTGGTGAAGTCTGGCCCAATCCAACCCTTGTTCATCTTGATCAGAGTCAGCCTGTCAGCATTTTCAGTTGACAGGCGGGTGCGTTTATCTGTAATGATTCCACCTGCGGCACTAAAAACACGCTCTGACAAAACGCTAGCAGCAGGGCAGGCCAGGACTTCCAAGGCGTAGAGAGCCAATTCATGCACGTGTCCAGCTTGGATACCCAATAATTGTAAGGCACAGAGGAATGTCGGAGTACAGTTGTTCGATCTGCAAGGTACTCCTTCAGCATCTGGGCAAACTTAGGATTTCTTGTGGCACTACCCCGCACCTCAGGGGCTGTGGTACGTGAGGGGCTGAGAAAACTGTCCCACATCTTAAAGACTGTTCCCCTACCTCTGGCGGATTGGACTTGTGCCTCTCTCGGCTGTACGCCTCGGTTGTCCACTGATTCCTGACCTATGCCGCTAGCGTTTTGTGAGGGGAATGCTTTGCCTACTTCCGTGAGTATGGCCTTCCGGAACTGCTGCATTTTGGTTGACCTCTCCTCCACGGGAATAAGAGACAAAAAGTTCTCCTTGTAGCGTGGGTCTAACAGTGTTACCAACCAGTAATGATTGTCGGCCAAGATGTTCTTAACGCGAGGGTCACGAGACAGGCAGCTTACCATAAAGTCAGCCATGTGCGCCAGACTCTTAACAGCCAGGACTTCAGTAGCCTGACCAACAAGATGACTGAACATGCTGTCCTCCTCCTCCTCCTCATCTACCCTGTCCTCTGGCCAGCCACGCTGAACCGAGGATATGACTGGTGTGCATGTCATATCCTCAATTTGGCCGGAGAGTTGCTCCATGTCTTCATCCTCCTCCTCGTCATAGTCCTCCACTGCACGTTGTGATGAGACGAGGCTGGGCTGTGTGTTATCACCCACACCCACTACTGTTTCTTGCTGCAACTCATCGCGCTCCGCCTGCAATGCATCATGTTTGTTTTTCAGCAGAGACCGTTTTAGAAGGCAGAGTAGCGGTATGGTGACGCTAATAATGGCGTCATCACCACTCACCATCTTGGTGGAGTCCTCAAAGTTTTGGAGGATGGTACATAGGTCTGACATCCATCTCCACTCCTCAGGTGTTATGTGTGGAGTTTGACCCATTTCCCGACGGCTTAGGTGATGCAGGTACTCAACAACTGCCCTCTTCTGCTCACATATCCTGACCAACATGTGCAGAGTTGAATTCCAACGCGTGGGGACATCACACACCAGTCTGTGAGCCGGAAGATGCAAACTGCGCTGAAAGCCGGCAAGGCCGGCTGAAGCAGTAGGTGACTTTCGAAAATGTGCAGACAGGCGGCGAACTTTTACCAGCAAATCAGACAGCTCTGGGTATGACTTTAGAAACCGCTGAACCACGAGGTTGAGCACATGGGCCACGCATGGAACATGTGTCAGCTGGCCTCGCCTCAAAGCCGCCACCAGGTTCCGGCCATTGTCACACACGACCTTTCCTGGCTTTAGGTTCAGAGGTGTGAGCCAGTGATCTGCCTGCTGTTTCAGAGCTGTCCACAGCTCTTCTGCATTGTGGGGTTTGTCACCTATGCAGATTAGCTTCAGCACAGCCTGTTGCCGCTTCGCCGAGGCAGTGCTGCAGTGCTTCCAGCTTGTGACTGGTGTGGAGGGCACAGTGGATGAGGATGCGCAGGAGGAGGAGGAGGCTGAAGAGCATGACATTCCGGAGCTGTAGAGTGTGGGTGAAACACTGACTGAGGTAGGGCCTGCAAACCTTGGTGTGGGAAGGACGTGTTCCGTCCCTCGCTCAGACTGGGTCCCAGCTTCCACAATATTAACCCAGTGTGCCGTCAACGAGATGTAGCGGCCTTGCCCACAAGCACTTGTCCACGTGTCTGTGGTTAGGTGGACCTTGGGTGAAACAGCGTTGTTCAGGGCACGTGTGATGTTTTGTGACACGTGGTTATGCAACGCGGGGACGGCACACCGGGAGAAATAGTGGCGGCTGGGGACCGAGTAACGTGGGACAGCTGCCGCCATCAGGTCACGGAATGCTTCTGTCTCCACCAGCCTAAAAGGCAACATTTCCAGCGCAAGCAGTCGCGAAATGTTAGCATTTAGAACTGTGGCATGTGGGGTGTTGGCAGTGTATTTGCGCCTGCGTTCAAAGGTTTGCTGAATGGATAACTGAACGCTGCGCTGGGACAAGGACGTGCTTGATGATGGTGTTCTTTCTGCGTAGGCAACTGCAGGTGCAGGAGTGGAGGAGGCTTGTTCGCAGGCAGCATGGACAGAGGATTGGCTCGCATGCACAACCAGCGAAGACGTAGCAGTGACATCAGCAAGCACTGCTCCTCGACTCTGTTGTACTTCCCACAAAGTCGGGTGCTTGGCTGACATGTGCCTGATCATGCTGGTGGTGGTCAGGCTGCTAGTTTTGGTACCCCTGCTGATGCTGGCACGCCAGGTGTTGCAAATGGTTTTTTTTTAATCATCTGGATCCAACTTAAAAAACTGCCAGACTCGGAAAGACCTAACATTTGTACAGGCACCTTGTGTCGTCGTGTTATTCCGGGGAACGGTTGCCTGACTTCTGCCTGGGGCCACCACCCTGCTTCTTACTGCCTGTTGTGATGCTACGCCTCCCTCCCCCTGTGCACTGCTGTCCTCGCTCTGCATATCCTCCTGCCAGGTTGGGTCAGTTACTGGATCATCCACCACGTCGTCTTCCTCTTCCGCACCCTGCTCCTCCTCCTGACTTCCTGACAATTGTGTCTCATCATCGTCCACCACTTGTTGAGACACGTTGCCAACTTCGTGAGAACGTGGCTGCTCAAATATTTGGCCATCTGTACAGACGATCTCCTCATGACCCACTTCAATATGAGCTGGCGAGAGGCCAGAATGTGTGAATGGAAACGTGAACAGCTCTTCCGAGTGTCCAAGTGTGGGATCATTAATGTCCGAGGAGGACGTGTACTCAGCCTGGTGGTAGGAAGGAGGATCAGGTTCAGAAATGTGCGGTGCAGTATCACGGCTACTGACACTTGACCGTGTGGAAGACAGAGTGTTTGTGGTGGTGCCAATCTGACTGGAAGCATTATCTGCTATCCAACTAACAACCTGTTGACACTGGTCTTGGTTCAAGAGCGGTGTACTGCTGCGGTCCCCAAGAATTTGCGACAGGACGTGCGAGCGACTAGATGTGGCCCTTTGTTGTGGCGAAATTAGAGCTTGCCCACGACCTCGGCCTCTGCCTGCACCACCATCACGTCCACTTCCTTGTTCCTTGCCAATGCCCTTGCGCATTTTGCAATGCTGTGCACTGCTGACGTGTATATTCACTACTTGTGCGTTATATAAAGGTTTCTGGAAATTGCACACAAGTGCACCTGTACGCTGCCACCAACAGGCACACACGTGCGGTTTTAAAAACCAAGCACGGACGCAATAAGAACCTAACAGGTTTTTTTGGGGAGCGACAATTACAGACAAGTCAGACACTATCTGGACTGTTTTACACTGTGTACACCAGCCCCAGATATGATGAAGGCTGGTATACGGTCACCACTACCCTGCCTGCCTGCCTGCCTGTATACTGGTACAATAGTCCTGACAAGGACTCTTTTGGTCACTAGCCTGTATTCAGACCTGGCTATACCCTGCCTGTATATAGCAACAATAGTCCTGAGAAGGACTCTGCTACTGTACTCCGACCTGGCTATACCCTGCCTGCCTGTATACAACTAGAATAGTCCTGAGAAGGACTTTTGGTCACACTGTTTGCAGCCCTGCAACTGAAAAAGCTATAAAGGGCCGCAAAGCTTTCCCTGAATCAGCGACACTCTCCCTGCACTCACTGTCTGGATAGCTGTGAGCAGAGCACAGCGCGCCGGCCGATATAAAGGCTCGGTCACGCTGTGCAGGCCGGCCAATCACTGCAATTCCACAACTAACAGGGCTGTGGCATTGCAGTGGTCTGCCAGCCAATCCCTGCATGAGGGCTGGCTCTCAAAAGAGCGCCAACATGCAGAAATGGAGACCATGAGTACAGCACGAGTATCGCGAGATTACTCGGTCCCCGCCGAGCAGCCCGAGTACAGCGATACTCATGCGAGTACAGAGTAGTGACAAGCATGCTCGCTCATCACTACTCACGGGTCATTTTACAAAAGAAAAAAAAAAAGGAACAAAAGAAAACCACCACGCTGTAGTATGCTCACTAACTGACGGATCCTAGTCCTAGGAAACATCTCTTAACACACGTGCATTAAGCAGATGACAGGAGAACCCCTCAAAAAATGAAAGCAGAAACCTTGCCTCATCACAAAGATTTGAATACTGTTGGTGCTGTGTGGCTGCCATTGTTGTTGTGTCTCTAGGATGGAGTAGCCTGGAGTCATGGGGACTCAGCATTGCAGCATAGATGCTGTGAAGCACCAGATCACCTGCCCTGCTAGTGCACTATGAGTACGGCACCACACCTTTAAAGGATAGAAAAAGTTAGAGGTTCGCTGTGACATGGCAGTGGGCTTCATACAGTCGGATCAGAACATTAACTTAAGAACCTCATGTTTAGTTTTGTAAATTTTTGACTAGCGACATTAGATCAACGTGTGACTTTTGGACGTGCGGTCCATGGAGCTCTGGAAGATGTAAGAAAGAAGTCTACCACACAGGTAGCACACTGTATATTTCTATAGGAATCAGGGGACTTATGCAGATAAAGTCGACTTTTGGCAAAAGGAATGCCTAGTCTGTGCACATAAGCAATGAGAGGCTGTCAAAATCTGAGCTGTGCTGACAGATTATATATAGTGCTATTCTATATAACTAACACTGCAACTCTCCCTTCCTGGGCGATTTTTCGCTTTTGTTATTTTCTGATTTTTGTCATATATCTTAGTTACACAGCTGTATGAAGGTTTGTTTTTCTTGCAGGACAAGTTGTAGTTTTGAAATCCACAATTATACAATAAACTGAAAAGCAATTCAGCCATTGTTTGTGTTTGGCTTTCATGGCATTCTGTGTTAAAAATGATAAAGCAATAGGATTTTTCAGGCCAGTACGATTACCGCAATTCCAAACTGGTTTAGTTTTCATATTGTTACATTTTAGTAGATTTATAAAAAAAAAAAAAAAAAAAAAGAAAAAATTGTTGATTTTTTTATTTGAGACCCGTAATTTTTTTTTCATTCTAACATCAATAGACCTGTGAGAGGATTTGTTTGTCTCCGTAGCAAGGTAAATTTCTATTGACGCCATTTTGGAGAACATAAGTCTCGATCGCTTTTCACTGAAATTTATGGGGTAAGTGAGGGAACAGAAAAATGGTTATCAGGAGTTACGTTTTTCTTTTCAGTCTTTAAAGTATTGCTTAAGAAGGGAATTTTGTTTACTTACCGTAAATTCCTTTTCTTCTAGCTCCTATTGGGAGACCCAGACAATTGGGTGTATAGCTACTGCCTCCGGAGGCCACACAAAGTATTACACTTTAAAAAGTGTAACCCCTCCCCTCTGCCTATACACCCTCCCGTGCATCACGGGCCCATCAGTTTTGGTGCCAAAGCAGGAAGGAGGAACTTATAAATTGGTCTAAGGTAAATTCAATCCGAAGGATGTTCGGAGAACTGAAACCATGAACCAAAAGAACCCTTCAACATGAACAACATGTGTACACAAGGAACAACAGCCCGAAGGGAACAGGGGCGGGTGCTGGGTCTCCCAATAGGAGCTAGAAGAAAAGGAATTTACGGTAAGTAAACAAAATTCCCTTCTTCTTTGTCGCTCCATTGGGAGACCCAGACAATTGGGATGTCCAAAAGCAGTCCCTGGGTGGGTAAAAGAATACCTCGATAAAAAGAGCCGAAAAAAAAAACGGCCCTCTCTTACAGGTGAGCAACTGCCTCCTGAAGGACTCGCCTACCTAGGCTGGCATCTGCCGCCGCATAGGCATGAACCTAATAGTGTTTCGTGAAAGTGTGCAGACTCGCCCAGGTAGTGCTGACACACCTGCTGAGCCGTAGCCTGGTGACGCAATGCCCAGGATGCCCCTACGGCTCTGGTAGAATGGGCTTTCAGCCCTAAAGGACTCGGAAGCCCCGAAGACGGTAGACTTCAAGAATCCGTTCCTTGATACACCGAGCCAAGGTTGACTTGGAAGCCTGCGACCCCTTACGCTGGCTAGCGACAAGGAGCGCATCAGAACGGCGCAGGGGCGCAGTGTGCGAAATGTAGAGCCGGAGTGCTCTCACAAAATCTAAGAAGTGCAAATCCTTTTCACACTGGTGAACTGGATGAGCCAAAAGAAGGTAAGGAGATATCCTGATTGAGAAGAAAAAGGGGGATACCACCTTAAGTAGGAATTCCGGGACCGGACGCAGGGCCACCTCGTCCTGGCGTAACACCAGGAAGGGGGCTTTGCATGATAGCGCTGCTAGCTCCGACACTCTCCGAAGTGATGCGCCTGCCACTAGGAAGACCACCTTCTGCGAAAGGCGTGATAGAGATAACTCCGAGGACGCTAAGAGCCAGGCCACAATGGCCACGCAGTGAGGTTGAAGGCCGCAGAATTCAGATGGAAAATGGCCCTTGTGACAGCAAGTCTGGTCGTTCCGGGAGTGCCCACGGTCGACCCACCGTAAGGTGCCACAGATCCAGGTATCACGACCTCCTCGGCCAGTGTAGAGCAACGAGGATGGCGCGGCGGCAGTCGGACCCGATTTTGAATGACACTCTGGGCAGCAGTGCCAGAGGGGGAAATACATAAGGCAGTCGAAATTGCGACCAGTTCTGAACTGATGCGTCCGCCGCCAGCGCTCTGTGCTGGTGGTTGATGTACACGACCGCCGTGGCGTCGTCCGACTGTATCCGGATCTGCCTGCCGTCCAGCCACCGCTGGAACGCCTGTAGGGCTAGCTACACTGCCCTTAATTCCAGAACATTGATCTGAAGGGAGGACTCTGTCGGAGTCCAGGTTCCCTGAGCCCTGTGGTGGAAGAAGACCGCTGTCCACCCTGACACTCTCGTCCGCCCAGGATGGGAGCAGGAAGGATTTTTCTTTCGACAAGAAGTTAAGAAGCAACCACTGAAGAGAGGTTTTGGCTGCCAGAGAAAGAGAGACGTTCCTGTCTAGGGACGTCGACCTCCTGTCCCATTTGCGGAGAATGTGCCATTGGAGTGGACGCAGATGAATACTGCGCAAAGGGAACTGCCTCCATTGCTGCCACCATCTTCCCTAGGAAGCGCGTGGGGCGCCTCAAGGGGTGTGACTGAGCCCGAAGGAGAGAGTGCACCCCTGTCTGCAGCGAACGCTGTTTGTCCAGCGGAAGCTTCACTATCTCTGAGAGAGAATGAAACTCCATCAAGAGGTAAGTCAGTGATTGGGTCGGTGTCAATTTTTACTTTGGGAAATTGATGATCCACCCTAACCTCTGGAGAGTCTCCAGAGCAATGTTCGGACCGTGTTGACATGCCACCCGAGAGGGTGTCTTGACTTAGGAGATCGTCTAAGACAGGGATCACCGAGTGTCCCTGAGAGTGTAGGCCCGCCACCACTGATGCCATGACCTTGGTGAAGCCCCGTGGGGCTGTCGCCAGGCCGAAAGGCAGAGCCACGAGCTGAAAGTGTTCGTCCCGGATGGCGAAACACAAGGCGCGTTGATACTCTGGTGCAATCGGAACATGGAGATAAGCATCCCTGATGTCGATTGATGCTAGGAAGTCTCCTTGGGATCGAGACGATGACAGAGCGGAGAGATTTCATCCGAAAAAGTCTGGTTCTCACGTGTCTGTTGAGCAGAATGAGGCCCAGAACTGAACGGAATGATCCGTCCTTTTTTGGTACCCCGAACAAGTTGGAGTAAAGCCGCGACCACGTTCTTGAAGCGGAACGGGGATCACAACTCCATCTGCCGTCAGAGTTCACTGGCTGAAAAAATGCATCGGTTCGCTCGGGGGGCGGAGATGTTCTGAAGAAACGAGTCGGAGGACGAGAGCTGATCTCTATCCTGTAACCGTGAGACAGAATGTCTCTCACCCATCGGTTTTGGACATGTGCCCACCAGGCGTCGCAAAAGCGGGAGAGCCTGCCACCGACCGAGGACGCGGTCTTGGTGAGGCCGAAGTCATGAGGAAGCCGCCTTGGAGGCGGTGCCTCCGGCGGTCTTTGTAAGACGTGACTTAGACCGCCATGCAGAAGAGTTCCTCTGGCCCTCCTCTGACCTGTTGAACATGGAGGAACGGAACTTGGCTGAGGACAGAAAGGACCGAAACCTCGATTGTATTTTTCGTTGCTGAGGTCTGTTTGGTTTGGACTGGGGTAAGGACGAGTCCTTTCCCTTGGACTGCTTAATAATTTCATCCAATTGCCCGTCAAACAAACGGTCGCCAGAAAATGGCAAACCGGTTAAGAACTTCTTGGAAGCAGAGTCTGCCTTCCATTCACGTAGCCACATGGCCCTGCGGGCTGCCACCGAATTGGTGGATGCTACCGCTGTACGGCTCGCAGAGTCCAGGAACGGCGTTCATGGCGTAGGACGAAAAAACCTACGCTTGAGAAGCCAAGGACACAACCTGCGGGGCAGAGGTACGTGCGACCGCATTAATCTCAGCCAGAGAAGCTGAGATAGCTTGGAGTGCCCTCACGGCTGCGAAGGCCGGAGCAAAAGATGCGCCTATGGCTTCATAGATGGATCTCATCATAAGCTTTATTTGCCTGTCAGTGGCATCCATGAGAGATGAACCATCTGCCAATAATACTACGGATCTAGCCGCCAGTCTGGAGACTGGAGGATCCACCTTGTGACACTGAGCCCAACCCTTAACTACGTCAGGGGGGAAAAGGGTAACGTGTGTCATTAAGGCGCTTAGTAAAGCGCTTGTCCGGAAAGTTCTGTGCTTCTGGACAGCCTCTCTGGAGTTAGAGTGATTGAAAAACGCACTCCGTGTACGTTTGGGAAACCTAAACTGGTGTTTCTCCCGCTGTGAAGCCGACTCCTCCATAGGAGAAGATGGGGGAGAGAGGTCTAGCACCTGGTTGATGGACGCTATAAGGACATTTACTATGGCGTCCCCTTCAGGTGTATCCAGATTGAGAGCAATGTCAGGGTCAGAGCCCTGAGCTGCGACCTCCGCTTCATTCTCCCGAGAGTCCTCAAGCTGAGACCCCGAACAGCGTGATGAAGTTGTGGAAGGTTCCCAGCGAGCCCGCTTAGCCTGTCTGAGGCCGCCGTCCGTGTCGGAGTTCTCACCGTGGGATCTGGGTGTTACCCCAGGAGCCCCTTGTTGTACCGACCCAGAGGGGCCTGGGAGCGATGAACTCACAGCGCCCTGGCCCTGTGTTACCGGTCTGGACTGCAAAGCTTCCAGTATCTTAGCAGCCCCTCTGTCCATAGACTGGGCCATGGAATGTGAAAGCGACTCAGAGAGTTGCTCAGTCAAACGTGCAAACTCTGTCCCTGCCATCTGTGCAGTGGAAACCGGTGGTACCACCTGAGCCGAGGGTCCCACCAGTGCCGGAGGCTCCGGCTGAGTGAGTGCCCCAGGGGCCAAGCATTGTACACAATGATAGGTGGAACCTGCCGGCAATATAGCCGCACAAAAGGTACAGGTTGCAAGAAAGCCTGTGCCTTGGCACCCTTACTGTTTGCGGACGACCTGCTGTTGTCACCTCTTAGAGTAATCAGTGAGGGTATATAGCCAAAAGCAAATAGTGCTGCCGAACAGTGAAATCATATACCATATAAATATATATATATATACACACTTCGGCACCCAAGGGGGGCCAGCACCTGATTGGGAAACTGGTGCCCCACAGTGCTCAGTGAGGGGGGAGGAGGATACCAAGTATGCTCCAGCCCTCACTGCCGACGTCCAGTCGGCCGTCCCGTCGTTACCCCTGACTGGCAGGCCCGGGAACGGGAGTATATGGTACTAGGCCGCAAGAGCCGGGGACTAAAGTTAAAAACGCGGCCGGCAAACAGGCGCGGTAGTCCCGGTCTCACAAAGCACACAGCAACCGCTGCGGCGTTTGTAACCCAGGTGCTGCATGCAGCGTCCCAAGGGGGACACAGAGTACCTTATGGATGCAGGGCTCTGTCCCTGATGATGTCCAGTCTCCTGTCCGTCAGAATCCCCCAGGGGCTGCGGATGGAGCCCGGTCCCAGTGCATGGCGACCGGTTAGGAACCCCCTCTCCCAGAGCTGCAGAGCACATTCTGAGATCCTCCACCGGCAGAATCATACTGAGACCCATATAACAATGGCTGCCGGCGTTCCGAGGGGAGGAGGGAGCCGTGGGCGGAACCACAAAAGTGCGGGAATCTTGCCCCATAGTGATCAGTGAGGGGGGAGGAGGACAGCGAAGTGTGCTCCAGCCCTCACTGTCGGCGTCCTACCGACCGTCCCGCCCTTCCCCCTGACTGGCAGGCCCAGGGGCGGGAGTTTAATACACTAGGCCGCAAAAGCCGGGGACTAAAGTAAAAACCGCGGCCGGCAAACAGGCACAGTCGGCGCGGTAGTCCCGGTCAAAAAACCACACCGCAGTCGCTGCAGCGTCTGAAGGCTAAGGTGCTTCATGCACCGTCCCAAAGGGGAAACAGAGTACCTGTAGATGCAGGACCATGTCCCTGACGATACTCAGTCTCCTGTCCAGCAGATTCCCCCAGGGGCTGCGGAGGGAGCCCGGTCCCAGTGCCTGGATGACCGGTTAGGATCCCACTTCACCCAGAGCCCCTAAGGGATGGGGAAGGAAAACGGCATGTGGCTCCAGCCTGTGTACCCGCAATGTGTACCTCAACCTTAACAGCACCGCCGACTCAGTGGGGTGAGAAGGGAGCATGCCGGGGGCCCTGTTAGGGGCCCTCTTTTCTTCCATCCGATATAATCAGCAGCTGCTGCTGACTAAAATGTGGAGCATTGTGTGAATGTCAGCCTCCTTCAACACAAAGCATAAAACTGATGGGCCCGTGATGCACGGGAGGGTGTATAGGCAGAGGGGAGGGGTTACACTTTTTAAAGTGTAATACTTTGTGTGGCCTCCGGAGGCAGTAGCTATACACCCAATTGTCTGGGTCTCCCAATGGAGCGACAAAGAAATAATCATTTTACATCTTCACTGTTTATTCCCTTTTTCTGTAATGGTTTGCAGGGAAACAAACTTATTCGTGTTGTGTAATTTTGTTGATAAATAAAATGAACCTGATTATCAAAAAATATATATAAATAAAGAAAGAAATAATTTTAAATGTTGAGGGATGGGACATCTACGGATACAATGATACCAAATATGCTTTTTTTTATTTCTGGAGTTTTCTTTTACAGAGTGATTTAAACGGTTATATTTTTTACTATTTTAAATTAGTTTACTTTATTTTAATCTTCTAAGGGAAATATAATCTAAAAAAATATAGTAAACTACAGAATATAGTAAACTTACTGATCCAAGATGATGGTGTCTGGGGCCTACCAGTAGGTACCATGGTAATCCATCAGCTCCTCGTAAACCTACTGGACACTGGAATGATTGCAGAGCACAAATCGGCCCATTTTAAAAGGTTGGCCACTACTTTAACATTGATGGCATACCTTAGAATAGTTCATCAATGTCTGATCAGCCTGGTACAACACTCAGCACCTCCGCCGATCAGCTGTTCTCGCTGCCGCCAGCAAGTTGCCCGGAAATGCTCAGTTTCAGAGCTGCTCCATCTTCTGATAGTGGCCACATACTGCACATCAGACTCCAATTGACTTGAATGAGAGGTGGATGTGCAGAATATCAAAAGACGGGGCAACTCCGAAACGGAGCATTTCCGTCAGCTGCCATCAGGAAAAGCTGATTGGCGGCGTACCAGTTGTTGACCCCACCAATCAAGCATTGATGATCTATCCTAAGGATAGGCCATCAATGTTAAATTAGCGGAAAGCTTCTTTAAATATCGCTGTTCGCTACAACACAGTTGGCACCAGCCGCACACAATACAGGAAGCACACCCAATGTCAACTAGGGGTTAATTAGCATGCCCAGCTTTCTAAATAGATAACTGCTAGATTTTAGTGAAGTCTGATGTCAAACAACACTGAGGTTATAGAAAAACTATCTTTTTATTTTTATTGAAACATTGTGGGTTTCCACATATTTCTATACAATCTGGTTTCTGAACATGATCTGTAAAGCAGGCATGTGAATAACATCTAAAAAAAGCTCACAAAACGCATAAAACGTATGCCTCACACTACCTTCCAACTCTTGTTTGGATCTATCCTGGCTGGAGGATGGTGACGGCTTCTCGGACTCCGGTACAGGTGTACTGTCTTCTAAATCATCAACATCTCCAAATAACGTTGTGAAATCTTCTTGCGCCCCCTCAATATTCTGCCCTTCACCGGCACTGTCACTTTCATGGTAAGAACCTGATTCATCTCCATCAAACAGTTCATCAAAAGCATCAGTTTCACTTAAGGAGTCGGGGCAGTCCGCACTGCCGCTCTCAGCGCCTTCATTTTCTTCTAGCAGCGAGGTCAGAAGCTCCAAGTCAGCGTCACCTGGGGACGCACACAATTATGTTATTGACAATCACAGGAACATCAGTTTTATGTAAGTATTACTCTACCATTGTACTACGGTATGTAACAGGCAGCAACTTTCTAGGTTAACACATTAGAAGATCAAAATTTCTCATCACCCCAAGAGCCTGTGCACATGACGTGGTTGTGTCACATTTTCTGTGAAGATCGATCACAAAACCTGCAAGATTTCCTAGTCCCAGCAAAGTGCATGAGATTCCTGAAGTGTCATTCACACATTGCTTATTGTTTACTTGTAGATGAATTAAATCTGCAGCATTTCTATTTTTTCACTGTATATTTCACTCATACTGATGAGTGTGAAAACTCTGGGAGATAACAAATGTTTGTACTGTCCCTGCCCTCTTAGGCTATGAAGCTGAGCTGGCCACTGCAGTTCTAGCGTCTTAAGATCACTAGTACAGCAATAAAACAGTAGCCTCACCCCTCCAGTATGGGATGTTACGTTAGGCTAAGTTCACACATCCTGTGTTTTGCATCAGTCACAATCCGTAGCCTTGAGGAATTACGGAATCCTGCAAAATATTTTGCAGGAATCCTGTATTTCCCCATAGACTTCTATTAGTGACGGATTGCGACTGATGACCCTGCGTTGCATCCGCTGCGTCGCGGTCCGTCGTTTTTGACTGACCGCCGAGCGGGGAGCAACGCAGAATGTAACGTTTTTCGGGCCGTCAAAATTAACGCGCCGCGCAGGAATCCGTCGCCATCCGTCAAGCTTGTAATGCATGTCTATGGTGCTGGATTCCGTCGTAATCCGTCTTACAACGGAATCCAGCGCAGGATTCCGTCATGCTCTACTGAGCATGCCCAGCATGCTTGGCACGCCCACTGGGCTGTCCCAAACACAGACGGATCATGACTGATCCGTCAAAAAACGGACGCACAGCGGATGTAACGGACGCAACTGATCCGTTT
Organism: Anomaloglossus baeobatrachus; assembly: GCF_048569485.1. Taxonomy (NCBI): domain Eukaryota; kingdom Metazoa; phylum Chordata; class Amphibia; order Anura; family Aromobatidae; genus Anomaloglossus; species Anomaloglossus baeobatrachus. The sequence goes on from NC_134356.1 coordinate 392,406,155, forward strand.
TTTCACAGGATTCCTGTGAAAGGAATCCTGTGAAAAACACATCAGTTGCATCAGTTGACATCTTGAAAATGACTGATCCGTTGCTGACGGACCTGACGGATTGAAAACACAGGATGTGTGAACTTAGCCTTACACACCACTATTCTTCCCCATACCCTACCCCCCCCCCCCCCCCGCTCTAAAACTGGATAGAAACAAGCATAAGGCGGCTGGCAGGTAAGAAGAGCATGGAGACGGCCAGACCATCGCTACAGACTATGTTCCCTGCTGCAGCATGGAGCTTTACACTGGTCTGTGACATAACGTCCCATACGGGAGGAATGAGGGGCAGCTACTATTTTATTGGTTTACAAGTGACCTAAAGACACTAGAACTGCAGTGGCCAGCCCAGCTTCATAGTGCAAGAGGGCAGGGACAGTACAAACATTTTTTTTTTAATCTCCCCGGAGTACAACTTTAACTTACGCAAATACCCTTAGATTGGTCTACTGTCAATGAATGAGAACATGTATGCAGTAAAGATCATTAAACTGGTTAAGACTTAGGACGCTTTCACACTGCGTTATAACCTACGTTCAGTGGTCCCGTTGGGGCTTCTGTCCGAACTCCCCCCCCCCCTCCCCTCCTCCCCCGCGCCGACGGGGCCATTGACTATAATGGTGCAGACGAAGTCACCATGTGCTCAGTCTTGCACCATTTTCGGGTGTATACGCTTTCTGCAGGAGGACACCCAGACACAGTCTACTACGTCTGGGTGTCCGCCTGCAGAAAGCGTACACACCCAAAAATGGTGCAAGACAGAGCACACGGTGACTTTGTCTGCTCCATTACAGTTAATGGCCCCGTTAGCACATGCGTCTGAAACACGATTCGCAAGTGGGGCGGTGGGGGGTTGGGTGTTCGGACGGAGGCTCCAACGGGACGAGTAAATGTAGATAATAGTGCAGTGTGATAGGGACCTGTGAAAGGGTCCTTCTCAGATATCACATAATCACAGCAAGAGATGGATGAACATTCCAAAGAACATTTATTCCAAGCAAATTAAATGGTCCATACAATAATCCACCACAGAGAGGGTAAATTAGTCCAGAAACACTCATATAGTTCAGTAAGCGATAAAAGTCCAGGTCACTCTGGAGAGCCACAGCTTCTGCCCAGAGGATGACTCTTGCTGCTTTTCTTGAAGTTCCCAGCCAGACTGACCAATTATTCAGGTAAGCAGAGCGTTTAGGTGGATCCCAGGTCCCCCAGACCACACCTAAAATACGAACCTACACATGATACACAACTCCCCATATTCCCCCATCACAGGCCCTTAGGCCCAGATTCCTCAAAACAGGAATTTTGCACATCAATCTTGATGAAGAGTGTCCTGGAGTAAGATGTGCTAAATACAAGTCATTATTTCACCTGCGGCTGCAATGACAACCCTCAAATTCCCAGTGATCATATGTCACTGGGGTGCTGGTAGGGTGAGAGTTGGAGCCGACTAACACTCACAATCTTCTAAATGCCGTGATTGCTATTGATCGTGGCATCTAGAAGATAACACGGCCGGGGCTGGCATACATACCTGACACTCCTGCTGATCAGCGGCTCCTGCTCCTGGCCAGATGTTATCAGTTGCTGAGCTGCACAGTACATCTCCATCAAATGAATAGTGTCCACGGCCCGGTAATGCTCCTCCACCCCTATCAAAGAGGTTATGAGTGGATTTGCCGAGCCCCACTCAGGCCACGATATAGATGATGGAGCTGTCCTATTGAACTCCACAACCAAACAAATATGACCAATGCCAGCACAAGCTGATCATCGTGGGTGCAGAGTGTCGCACAACCACCGATCTGGTATTGATGACCTTTCCTAAGGATAGGCCATCAATATAATAGTACAAGATAATCCCTTAAAAAACTTTGACTAAATGCCTAGAAAAAGTTGGGGCATCTCCATTTAAAACCAACAGGAGAAAAAAAATAATGTATATTACCATATCCTTCACAACAGAAAGTCAGCTAATGAACAAAAAGGGAATGTTGTTCAAGAGCAGCATGTATAAAACACTGGCAGTATGATTTTTCCAGGAATGTTTGACTTTCAAACAGTGTGGTATTTTAGAGAAAAGCCCGCTTTAAAAGGTGCCCGCTGACTGTGACTAACAGATTCCTCCCTATACACATGGAGAGACGCATCACTAAAGGATAGTGGGCATGGACCTGCCTGTCCTCAGTTTCCCATGTGGCTTGGTCTGAATCGGCTTTTAAAGTATGTTCTTCTTTTAAATGCCACATAACAAGAGTCATCATACCTGGCCGTAATCATGCAGCCAGTGGGATGATTATACATGCTGCACATTGCTAAGTTAGCATGCAACAGGTCTTTAACGTTTACTCACTTTCCTACATTTCAGCCATCTTGCCTTTTAGCTGTCTTTTTGGCTCTCAATCCCACGATCCTCTACACAGTATAACATTTTAGTATAACATTTTGGCACTTAGAGCCTAAATCATCTCTACCAGTAGTGACAGTGTAATAAACACCAAAAGAAACTGAGCTGTAGCAAATGTTCAATAAACATGCAACAAGCATGTGAATTGCAGCCTCAAGACTAGAAAAAACCAAGGAGAAAAATTGTATGAAATAAGAATTATTCTTACCGATAATTCGGTTTCTAGGACCTTCCACGACAGCATAGGAGGTTGTCTCTCCACGCCCTAATTGGGATAGGAAGTTCAAGAGGTTTAAAAGGACCCTCCCACCTCCCACAGCCAGTGTCTTACAAAGAATCCATAGCATATGAGAAGTACCACACATTCAGGAATATATGAATACAAAAGGGGAGGGAATTACCTGCTGTCGTGGAAGGTCCTAGAAACCGAATTATCGGTAAGAATAATTCTTATTTCTCTAGTCCCTTCCACGACAGCATAGGAGGAATACCAAAGAATTGATACCTAGGGGGGGACCACAGCCTGCAGGACCTTCCTGCCAAATGCCAAATCCCTGTTGGAATCCAGATCCAAACGATAATGCTTCGTGAAAGTATGGAGCGAAGACCACGTAGCCGCCTTGCAGATCTGCTCAGGGGAAGCCCCTGCCCGTTCAGCCCAGGAGACAGAGGTAGCTCTGGTGGAGTGTGCCGTAAATCCGGTAGGTGGAGAGAGATGCTGAGCGAGGTAGGCGTCTCTAATTGCCCGCACAATCCAGTTGGCGACGGTACTCTTAGCTACCTTCTTGCCCTTATTTCGACCAAAGGGCTGGATAAACAGGTTACTATCAAGGCGCCAAGAAGCAGTAACCTCCAGGTAGTGCAACACAGTCCTACGGACGTCCAAAGAATGAAACACTTCCTCACCGGGAGTCCGAGGATTCTGACAGAAGGAAGGCAGGATGATGGACTGAGAATGGTGGAAATCCGAAACCACCTTGGGAAGGAAGGAAGGGTCCAGCTGAAAAACAATGCTGTCATCTCTGATGGTCAGGTAAGGTTCCCGAATAGACAAAGCCTGAAGTTCTCCGACTCTGCGAGCAGACGTAATAGCCACAAGAAAAGCAGTCTTGTGAGAAAGAGAACGAATGTGACAAGAGCACAGAGGCTCAAAAGGTGACTGAGATAGTCCGGTAAGGACCACATTGAGATCCCAGCGAGGCGTCAGGACCCTCTGACGTGGACAGAGTCTACTAGCGGACACAAAGAACCGACGGATCCAACGATGATCTGCCAGAGCCGTGTCAAAGACTGCACTGAGGGCTGACACCTGAACTTTCAGGGTGCTAGGCCGAAGGCCTAAGTCCAATCCACTCTGGAGAAAATCCAGAATCTGCGCAATATTAGGCCGAAGTGGGTCAGGAGGCCGAGAACCACACCAGGAGGAAAATTTCTTCCAGATTTTGTTGTAAATACTATTAGTCACTGGTTTACGGTTCTTCTGCAGGGTAGCCACAACCTTGTCAGAAAGCCCTTGGGCCTTCAGTGCCTGGGCCTCAGAAGCCAGGCAGCCAAGTTGAGTTTCTGGGGAGCCGGATGGAAAATCGGACCCTGGGACAGTAAGCTGGGGTCCGAACCTAAGAGGACTGGCCCGTCTATTCCTAGAGTCATGACCAGGATGTACCAACTCCTCCGAGGCCACAGCGGGGCTACCAGTATAGTTGGGACCCCCTCGTCTCTGATCTTCCTCAGGGCCCTTGCGAGAAGAGGAAGAGGGGGGGAACGCGTAAGCGAGGCAAAAGGGCCAATTGTGGCAGAAAGCGTCTACCCCCAACGCCTTGTCCCGTGGGTTCAGGGAGAAATATGTTGCGACCTTGCGATTCCCTGCCGAAGCAAAGAGGTCCACCTCTGGAGTACCCCACCTTGCCACCAGAGAGCAGAACACCGCCTGATCCAGGCTCCATTCCCCAGGATGAACATCCCGACGACTCAGGAAATCCGCATGAAGATTTAGTGAGCCCTTCAGATGGACTGCAGAAAGGGATAGCAGAGATTGTTCCGCCCATTGAAAGATCCGGGAGGACACTGACTTCAGGGCGCCTGAGCGTGTACTGCCCTGATGGCGGAGATGTGCCACTGTTGTGACATTGTCTGAATATACCAGGACATGAGAGTCCCGGACGAGGTCCTGAGCCGCAAGGAGGGCTTCCCTGACTGCCCTGAGCTCCCGGTAGTTGGAGGATTGGGAGCTGACGTAAGGACTCCAGACCCCTTGAAATGGGGAGTTTGCCACCATTGCACCCCATCCTCGCAGGCTGGCATCTGTGGTCAGTGTAACCAGGGGTGCCTGCGTCCAGGCAACCCCCACCTGCAGGTTGGTGGGCCGCAGCCACCAGAGAAGGGATGAGGAGACGGGCCCCGAGAGGTGAAACCGTCTGTTTAGGGACGACGGGAGTCTGTCCCAATGTGCCAGGATATGATCCTGGAGACACCGAGAATGGGCCTGAGCCCACCTGACTGAGGGAATGCAGGACGTCATGGAACCCAGAGCTGACATAGCCGCTCGAAGCGTCGGGCGAGCCTGCCTGCGAAGCTTTGATATTTTGGCTAACAGAGCCACCTTGTGGCCCTCCGGGAGAAAAGATGCCTGTCTGTCGGAGTCCAGCAGCACTCCGAGAAACTGCCGAGTGGAGGAGGGGGTTAACTGTGATTTTTTGAGATTGGGAATCCATCCCAGGGACCGAAGGATTCCTAAAGACTTTTCCACATGGCTCCGGAGGGTTGGAGCAGATGGAGCCATGAGAAGAAAGTCGTCCAAATATGGAACCAGACAGATACCCTGCAATCTTATGAAGGCGACCACCTCTGCCATGATCTTCGAAAAGATCCTTGGAGCCGAGGAGATCCCGAAGGGAAGTACATTGAATTGGAAATGAAGCACCTCCTCCCCGTGTAGAACCGCAAACCTGAGGTATTGCCTGTGACCCGGATGGACGGGCACATGGAAGTAGGCGTCTTTCAGATCTATAGAGGCCATCTGGTGGTGTAGACCTATCAGGGGAATAGCTGATTTTACTGACTCCATCTTGAACCGCCGGTACCTGACCTGACGGTTTAGACGTTTTAAATTGATTATTATGCGGACGTCGCCAGACGGCTTCTTGACAAGGAAGAGGCGGGAGTAGTGTCCTACCCCTTCTTCCCGACTCGGGACTGGGGAAACGACCCCCGAGTGCATTAGCTCTAGAATCTTTGCGTACAACAGAGCCTGTGAAACCTTCGACGCAAGAGCAGTGACTCGGAGACCTGGACGAGGGGGGGAGAGGAATTCTATGAGGAGACCTTCCGAGACGATCTTCAGAACCCATTGGCAAGTGGTTATGGACCGCCACTGGGGAAGAAACGCCGAGAGTCGTCCCCCCACCCGGGCCGAGTCACTGTTTGTCCTGCTGAGGACGTTGTTGATGGGGAGGGATGAGGATGTTTCTCCCTCTACCCTTAGGATAGCTCCACCTGCCTGCCTTCCCTTTCCCTCTGGGCTGGGAGGCCTGAGGCATCGAGGGACGAAAGGACCGCTTCCTGGTGGGTCTAGGATCAGGCAAGGCCTTACGATCGGTCGCCTTGTCCAGAATATCATCCAGGGCAGGCCCAAACACCAAATCCCCTTTAAACGGAAGGGAGCAAAGCCTCATTTTGGAGGTGGAGTCTCCACTCCAGGCCTTAAGCCAGAGGGCACGTCTGGCAGAGTTCGAAAGAACCGAAGTCCTGGCCGCCAGGCGGACAGATTCCACCGAGGTATCTGCCAAAAAACCGGTAGCCTTCCTAAGCAAGGGAAGGGATTCCAGTAATTCCTCCCTAGGGGTCCCTTGGGAAATATGAGCCTCCAACTGGTCTAACCACCTAATTAGGGACCTGGATACACAAGTGGAGGCAATGTTAGCCTGAATAGAAGAAGACGATGCCTCCCAGGATCGCTTCATCAGGCCTTCTACCTTCCTATCCATCTGATCCTTCAGTTGGGAAGTATCTTCAAAGGGAAGAGCCGTTTGTTTAGCTACCCTAGCCACCTGTACGTCTACTTTTGGGACCTCCCAATGTAATCCAGAAGGTTCTAGAGGAAACCGGCGTCTAGGGTCACTCCGTACCCGCCTCTCAGGAAATTCCCATTCCTGAGAGACAATATCCAGAATATTGGCATGAACTGGAAATCCTAACTGTTTGACTGTTTTCAGGCCAGCAAACATTTCATCCTGGATTGAGGGAAGAGACTGCACTTCCTCTAACCCCATAGTGCTCCGAACTGCTCCAATAAGATCCCCCAAATCTTCTGAGGGAAACAGAAAGGACTGGTCAGACCCCCCAGAGGGAAATCCTTCATCAGGACCCTCAGAGGTGGAATCAGCGTCCTCCTGATCAGACGGGGTCGACTGGAGCCGCCTCTTTTTTGGAGAAGAGGGTCCAGGAGCAGGGCCAGGAGCAGGGCCAGGAGCAGGGAGGGAGGCCAGTGAGGCCCTAATCTCCTGTTTCATCATGGACCGCAACTCGTCTATCAGGGACGGTTGTTCGGCCCTAATAATCTGGTCCGTACATTGTTGGCAAAGTTTTTTGCCCCATACTGCAGGGAGCTTCTTTATACAGACAGGACATTTTTTAATTTTTTCAAATCTGTCAGGTCTATCCGGCTTATCGGACTTGTCAGCCTTCTCTGACTTCTCAGGCTTCTCTGACTTTTCATTTCTGTCAGTTTTCTTAGTGGCCTTGTCCTCCTAGAAAACACAGACCAGAGAGCCATAAATCATCTGACTGAGACCTATGTCCGAGGGACCATCCCCCTCCATACTTACAGTAGCAGGGGGCACACTGGGTTCTGCAGATGCAGCTGCAGCGGAAGACATGACAGGGAGCACGGTTGCTTACCATGATCTGACGTCTTCACGGCAGCCCTTATGCAAAAGGCCTGCCCCCCCCAGCGACTGGTGATGTTCCCCGCCTCCTGCAGCAGGTCCCGGACAGGCCGTGTCAGCGTCGGCGTGTCCTTCACGCTGCCTCCGCAAACCGGAAGCGCTCAACCGGAAGTCCGCAAGACCGGAAGTCCCGCCCCCGGGAGCACTTCCGGATCGCTCCGGCAGCGTGCATGCAGGAAGCGGCCGGCGGCTCAGGGAGGACGCCGGCCGGGGAGCTCAACAGCCTGCATCACCCCATAGGAGGTTCCGGAAGGCTGGAGCAGCGGTCCCCCACAGCGTGAGGGAACAGCAGGGGAGGAGCGGTGAAGGCCCGACCGATGCTGTCCGGCTTAAGGTAACAGGGGAAAGAAAAAAAAAAAAATATTATACTGTAGTTCGCCGGCCACCACAGCATAGGAGAAAATAAAAAACCTCTCCATGCCCCATGGGGACAGGAAAGACACTGGCTGTGGGAGGTGGGAGGGTCCTTTTAAACCTCTTGAACTTCCTGTCCCAATTAGGGCGTGGAGAGACAACCTCCTATGCTGTCGTGGAAGGGACTAGAGAAAAATAGCCTGACTACAAATAAATTGCAAGCGCTTAATAACAGGATACTTAATATATACAATTTTGCAAAAAGGTAAGAAGCTGTCTCACCTCGTCACGGTGTACCCATCTGAGACAGTCCCTAACCAACTAAAGTTAAAAACATTTTCTATACCTGACTTGTGTCATATCAAAACTCCAATGTGAATGGTAACAAGTGGTCAGCTGGGTCCCAGATTAAATACACAGCAAAGTGGGAAGCAAATTGATTGCCCAGTCTCAGTATAAGGAGGGCTGCACCCCCAACTTGTACTAAAGCAAGAAAACAGACAAAAAACACCAAAAGAAACTGAGCTGTAACAAATGTTCAATAAACATGCAACAAGCATGAGATTGGCCAATCAATCTGCTTCCCACTTTGCTGTGACCCAGCTGACCACTTGTTACCATTCACATTGGAGTTTTGATAGACACAAGTCAGGTATAGAAAATGTTTTTAACTTTAGTTGGTTAGGGACTGTCCCAGATGGGTATACCGTGACGAGGTGGGACAGCGTCTTACCTTTTTGCAAAAATGTATATACTAAGTACCCTGTTATTAAGCACTTGCAATTTATTTATAGTCAGGGTATTTTTCACACAATTTTTCTCCTTGGTTTTTTTTCCAGTAGTGACAGTGTGATCATCCTTCCCTCCATGTTCTCACATTAAGCAAAGAGACTAAAAGTATACACCAGGAGGGCGAGTATCATCATCAGTAACTGTAATAAGGGTTTTTACCGCAATGAGAATTTAGCTTTGCTTAGTTTCCCCTTTAACTTTGTTGTGTTAAACCATACTAATATTTATTTGGACGGGTCTTGCCACTTACCCTCCATACTGTGCGTCAGTGATTTAAAGGGTAACCCCACTTGAATCTGCAATAACCTAAAAAGAAAAACAAAAGACAGATTAATGAGAAAATCTAAAGCATTACTGAAAATAAATTAACTTAAAAGATGGAAAATGAGAGAGATAGAAGAGGTTATGTTCACACTGTCTTTTCCCAGTAGAAGAAGCTTCACGAAGGTCTCCTTTTTCAGGCATTTTGGAATTCTGAAGCATTTTCAGTGGTTTCCTGAAACGCTTTGTCAACGTTTTTCCTCATGGTCGTCTTTAGGTAACATTTTATCAGGATATTTAGGACGCCATTTTATATCTAATAATCCATGAATAAAATGCTCAAAAAGACACTTAGGCGACTCTTTAAGCTTCTCTTTGACTTCTATTGTATAGTATGGTGCGACTACCTACCAGAAAATGCATGAAGAATTGAAATATGTCATTTTATCTATTTGACATTTTCTAAAGCGAGACGCGCTTAAGTTTTAAAGGCCTCCTGACATAGCGGTCGGTGAAACACGCGTTGGGCAGCGTGCTGTTGTGGGTAATTCTGGTATTGCACTGTATTTGATACGCTGCTTGCTGGATTTTCTGCTATTTGTCATCTATTGGATTAAAATTTCTCTATCATTACTATAATTATTTGAAACACTGTCATATTGGCTACTATCATTTTTGTGGGTTTCTGATCATACAAACATCACAACAATGTTTTGCTTGTCAAGGCTTGTAACCCCCTTTTCTTAAACTATAACTTATGGACAGAGATGGGCGGATTTGCAGAAAACCTGGGACCGGTGGCCCCTGTTTTTTTTTTTTTTTAAACCTGGTTCCGATCTGGAATCCGGTCCCTGTATAAGTTTATGAGGATCAGAAACCGGAGAGTAAAAATGTTGGTAGAAGGGATAGGGAGATAGGAGTGCATGTAGTATACTCACTGATGCTCTGTGATGGCGGCAACTGCTTCCAGGTCGCACATTCACTTATGGAGCAGCCTTCATTGAATATGCACTACATTCCCCACCAACCAGTGCCTGTGATTAGTTGCAGTCAGCTACGCCCCTACACTGAGTGGCAGTGTGTATGCATGTCACTTGACTGCTTCCATTCATAGGCACTATGCTCGTCTATATCGTAGGTCGGGGGTCACACTTACATATAGCATCCGATGTGATATGCTAATGACCCTCAGCTTAGGCTCTGCTGTGAGCATGATCTGAGTGTCATGTGACCGTGACCAGATACTGCAATCGGATGACAGCTGCAGAAGAGAGGGAGAGATTAATCCTCCATCTCCTCCATTTTCAGCCTGTGCGTACATTGCACTGTACTTGGATAACATCCGAGTGCAGTCCGATGTTTCTCTCGCACCCATAGACTGGTATGGGTGCGAGTGATGAGACTCACAGACAGACCGGTGTTACACCTGCATGTGACTTGCATCACCCGGCACGGCCTACCGTTCCCTGGACAGGAGCGTGCATCTGCATGTATTTCTATGCAGCTGCACGTTCATGTCCGGAGAGAGGCAGACCATTCCGGGTTATGCGACTTAATACTCGTGCGAGTCACAGGCAAGTGTAACACCGGCCACAATTGCAGCATGCTGCTATTTTCTTCCTTAGTCCGATTAGGCCTGAGGAAAAACTTGCAGATCTGAGCTGCAGCTTAGTCTTACATGGGGCCGAGTGCAATGCGAGATTGTCTCTATACTCTACCCGTATAGTAAAAATAAATTTAAAATAAATTGGCATAGGACCCCCCCATATTATACAGGCACAGATAAAGACTACGGCCACAGGCTGCAGCCCCAGCCCTGAACTAATTTTGGCTGTGTATCAAAATAAGAGAAACCGCAGCTTTTTTTTCCTTCTTAATTATTTAAAAAATTAAAAAAAAAAAAAACAAAAAAAAACAGCGTGAGGTTCCCCCCAATTTTGATAACCAGCCCGACACCTGGAGGCTAGTATTCTCAGACTGGGGGGGCATGGTTATTGGCCGCCCCCCGAGTGTAAAAATAGCCACCTGCAGACCTGCCACCCAGGACTGTCGCATCCATTAGATGTGAAAGCCTGGCGCTTTACCAGACTCTTCCTGTTGCCCTGGAGCGGTGGCAATCGGGGTAATAAGGGGTTAATAATGGCCCACAGCTGCTACTTAACCCTACATTAATGATGGCAGGTGTCTATGAGACCCCTCCATCACTAATAAGTAAATGTAAATAAACAACAGATATGGAAAAATCCTTAATTTGGAATAAAATACAAAAAACACCCTCTTTCAACATTTTATTAAGCCCCTAAACACCCTTGCAGGTCTGACGTAATCTACACGAGGTCCCACGGCGATTCCAGTTCTGTTACATCTTAGTCACAGCGAGCGGCCATAGAGCATGACATATTGCTGTGAGCTCCAGGAAGATAATGAGTGAACCACGATGACTGGTTGCAGGCAGACGCAGTCTCACAGGCTGGGGGAGAGTCAGACTGCAACCAATCACAGAGGCCAGGTTGGCCGGTGGGCGCGGAAAGCAGTGCATAATGTATGAGCCCAGGGAGGCCGTAGGACCAACGTACAGCCGCAACGGAGCCTTGGTAAGTACGAAGCACTTGCTTCATTCTTCTTTTCTATATTTTTCCTATACATTTCTTTTTTTCTTAAATTCTCGATTTCTCGCCTGACTCTACCCGAAAAGGGGCGCTGTGAACATGATATCGTGCCCATTAAATCGGGTACTGTGCGCCGACAGAACTGTGTTAAACAGGATATTTTGGTGTTGAACCGTTCTATTCAAAAAGAATAGTCGCCATTTACAATTCCGCGCAGGAAGAAAAGGGGGGCGTGCCGTCGTGGGCGACACCCCTAAAAGCGCACAAACAGAAGATCCACTACCGGAGGTGGAGTCTACCACCTCAGATGACCCAATGGAGACAGAAGGAGAGGATATGGCAATTGATGTAGGAGACCAGGTTGTTCCAGCTCTTGAAACCAAGTGCGGACGGGCCCTGCGACCTGTCCATCACATCCCAATTGGCTGTGTCTACAGTCCACCCGAGTCCTGGAGGGCAGTTCTATCACCCGGAGCGCCGTGATAGAAGGAAACCTAAAGTAGCCACGATTCAACCGCTGCAGAAGACTATCATGGAGGACTATCCTGGAGCAGTCCCTGAGAGGAAGCCTCCCTCAGGTACTGTGGATGTCCTAATACCTATCTGCAGTCGCTGTGGAAAGTCTGGACATTTTGCTCGAGGATGTCTTATGAGCAGTCGACGCCGGGGGGCTGGGCTCGGCCCTCTGGAAGAAACACCAGCAACCAAGCAAGAATAATAGTTAATGTTTTTCGTATGCAAAATGTTTTCGCAATGTTGATATTTTCCGACTTGAAATGTTTTGATGACCTGTGACCGGTATTGTTGAACATGTTTGAAATGTTTTGAAGTTATTGCTGCCTGCCAAAGAAAGGGGAGAATGTTTTCTTTTTAACCTGTTGCATGCATATAAAAATTGCGGTGTTGTTAACTGTGTTTTGTTGCAGTCCGGGAGTGCTGCCATTTGCAGTGAAGGAATGTGGCGCTCCTGAGGCTCTGGTCGCCACAGGGTACTGCACCTCAATTAAGGTGCAGTATCTAACTCAGGTAAGGGGGGGTTAATCACCGATGTTCCACATTCACGCACTACACGCAGCTTAGGAGCCTTCACACAGGGTGGGATATCTCAAAGTAGGCAGGGGGAGTGGCCATCACGATCATGGGACTTCCCCGGTCACTGAAGCCAGCCACCTTGGGGGGCGGGTTCCACCTGGGGTAGAAATAGGTGCAACACACTCACATCGAGAGCAGACCCGTCAGGACCATAGTTCTGGCAAGACATCTCTGGAAAACTTGGACTTTACTAGGCCCGGAGCTTGGAAAGGGAACTCAGCCAAGGTACCTAACCGCTGAGGGGGGACACCCTTGAAATAGGACGCTCTCTCTCCTTAATCACCGGTGGTGGCCCCTTTACTTGCCTGGGATTGACTGGTGCCCATCACGGCAGTGACCAGTACTACTGGGCTGGCGACCGAAGCTGTGAGTAAACTACACCTTGAACCCGCAGAGACTGTGTTGGATTGTCCTTACTGGTGTCGCCGCCCAGCGCTAGGTGCCAACCGCCATTACCTCCCCTCTTCATCCACCCGGGGCCTGTTCCGCCTGTGGGGAGCTACACCATCCAGGCTGCCTTAACACCTGCCACGGCAAGGAATCCTGCAAGGGTGGCTACTACTGGCCACAATCCACAGGTGGCGTCACGACAAACTCTCCCAAATACTCCGCTTCCCCCAACATTTACTGTACGCCTCGGGGCAACAAAATCGGGCAAGGCCACCCGTGATATCACCTGACCTGACCCAAAATGGCCCGGCAACGAGTAGGTTAACCACCTGCCCCATGGGGCGCTACATTTGCAGCAATGAAGCGTTGCAGAGTCATGTGACTGGAGCAGCCATTACCGAAACAACATAGATGCAGTGACCATGGTACGAGTAGGACCCATAGAAAGCAACTGGGAATACAGCTTAAGTCCCCATACACAATAAATGGCTGAATAATTTAGCCGCAGATATCACATCAAACTCCCCCGTTAACAGAGCAGTCACTCTGCCGAGTGCTCCCACATTCTCTGCCGACATCTCTGGTAGATCAGCAGTCAAAGCAGACATGCCGGACCCTAACCTCCCCCGATATAATTTGTCATCGCCACAATACACACTACTGTCTGCCATACCAGCGATAGAGTGGGTAGGGGGCATGGACACGCTGCACCACATTCCTCCCCCCCCACCCCCCAATATCATGTCAGGGCCCCCATACACACTAGCCTGGTACCTGAACCCTCCGATATTTGGGAAGGGGTGGGGGTGCTGCAGACATGACGTTCGTCTAATGCTTATGTGGGGCTTAAAGAAGTATTCCCATCTCCAAGATCCTATCCCAATATGTAGTAGGTATAATAATAACATGAGCAAATAACTCCAATTAGAAATAGAGTATAGTTCTCCTGATATAGCAATGTCTCTTACTTCATGTGCAGGGCATTACAATAGCTTAGGATATCTCTGGTTACAACTAGTGTTGAGCGGACCCGAACTTCTAAAATCCGGATCCGCGCGGTTTCAGCGGTAGATCCGGGTCCGACCCGGACGCGGGATTCCGGGTGCATGATCCGGATTCGTTTTTTGTTTTTTTTTTCTCTCTCACTCACACAGATTGTATAAAACTGATGCGACAGATCCGGTAACAAACCGGATCCATTATAGCAGTGTGTACCGAGAATCAAGCTGTGGCCGCGGATAACCTGAGTGACGTCACTGCTGACAGCGCGTCTCACTTCAGTTGCTGCATGGAGCTCACAGGAGCGGCGGTGTTCTACTGCTGCTCCTGTCAGCTTCCGATGTAGCAGAGCTGAAAGCGTCGTGGGACCTTGTGTGGATTACATCGGACCTGGAGGGGTGTTTGAGGATTTTAATAAAGTGGTGAAAGAGGGTGTTTTTTTTTTCGTCTTATTTCAAATAAAGGATTTTTCGGTGTTTGTTTATTTACTTTAACTAAAGGTGAATCATGGACGGTGCCTCATAGACGCCCGTCATGATCAACCTAGGACTTAGTGGCAGCTATGGGCTGCTGCCATTAACTCCTTATTACCCCGATTGCCACCGCACCAGGGCAATTCGGGATGAGTCGGGTGGAGTCCCGGGACGGTCGCATCTAATGGATGCGGCAATTCTGGGCGACTGCTGGCTGATATTTTTAGGCTGAGGGGGCTCACCATAACGTGGGGCTCCCCATCTTGAGAATACCAGCCCTCAGCCATGTGGCTTTAACTTGGCTAGTATCAAAATTGTGGGGGACCGCTCGCCGTTTTTTTTTTTTTTTTTTTTATGTACTTTGCTGCAAGATTTAGACCTGCCCACCGGCAGCTGTGATTGGTTTCAGTTAGACAGCTGTCACTCAGTGTGGGGTGTGTCTGACTGCAACCAATCATAGGCCTCGGTAAATGGGGGAAGCAGTGAATACGAGATAGAATAATGAGCAACCGGTATTTTTAAAGCAGGAGAAGCCGCCAGAGCTTTGTGACAGCTCTGCAGCGAGTTTGAGAGAGGTGGTGAGAGGGAGAGACCGACAGACATTTTCTAACCAGAAAGGAATTTAAATATCTGAGCATGCTCAGTTAAAAAAAAAAAAACGGATCCGTCTGTGGAATGCGTTTTTGCCGCAATATGACGGATCCGGTGTCAATAAGCTTTCATTTTACAACATGCCGTCGGATGCAGTGCGTTTTTTTGCCGGTGACAAAATAAGTTCTCTTTTGCGTCCTTTCTGACAGCCGGACCCTGAAATTTTGCCGGCTCCGATGCATGCCAGATGAAACACAAGGGGGCATCAGGCACAATCCGGCGCTAATACAATTCAAAGAGGATAAAAACGCATCCTGCGCCGGATCAGTTTTATCCTGTATTCGCTGGATTGTGCCCGATGGCAAAAGCCGGATGTGTGAAAGCAGCCTTAGGCTATGTGCGCACTTACCGGATTTTGCCGCGGATTTTCCGCGGATTTGCTGCATGTTTCGCTGCAGAAAATGTTCATAACATCTCTGCAGTGAATCACCAGCAAATCCTATGGAGAAAAAAAATCCTGTGCGCACTGGGCGGAATTTGACAGCTGCATGTTTTGCTGCGGGAATCCCGCAGCAAAAACAAGTGCATGTCACTTCTTTTCCGCACGTCGCTGCGGGATTTCACTCCATTGACTGCAATCTTAATCATGAAATCCCGCAGGGAATAACGCAGGCAGCAAATTCTGTGCGGTTCACTGCGTTTTCCTGCGTTATTCCCTGCGGTATTTCGCGGTTTACCTCCGGTAATGTACATCGCTTGTCTGCGGTTTGCAGGGAAGTGATGTCATTACAGGAAGAGGAAGCGGAGCAGAGAGTAAACACAAACACATCACAGACACATAGAAAGCAAACGGAAATATAGAAAACAAAGAACGTGGGCTCCGCTGCATATTTACCGTCCAGCCGAGGTAAGCACACAGCGGCGGCCCGGTATTCTCAGGCTGGGGAGGGAGAGGGGCAGGGATAATGTCCCCCGCCTCACTCCCCCTCCGGCAGCCGAGAATATCAGCCGCAGCTGCCCCGGCACTGTCGCATGCATTATGCGGCAGCACCGGCGTGTCCCCGGCTCTTCTTGCTGCCGTGTAACAGTGGCAGCAAGGTAATACAAGGGGTTAATGATGGTGGGGGACCACCGCTATTAACTCCAGGCTTGATCATGGCAGCGTCTGTGACAGCTGACATGATCAACCCGTAAGTAAAGTGAATAAAACACACACACACAGAAAAATCCTTTATTTTAAATAAAACAAACAAGCCTCGTTCACCATTTTATTAACCCCTCCCGCACCAAAGCTCCGGCGTAATCCACAGGTCCTGCGCTGCTTACATCCAGCCGCGACTGTCACAGACACAGCGCTGAATGAATGCAGCAGACAGCAGAGGTAATTACCGGTCATTTCCCACGGCCGGTAATGTGAACTCACTGCCGACCGTGGGAAATGCAACGATCTGTCCTCTATCTATCCCTCTGTCTGTCTATCTATCTATCTATCCCTCTATCTATTCTTCTGTCTATCTATCTACTATCTCAGAATTAAATGACTTTTTTTTTTTTCTTCAATGTGCTTTATTGCATTGAATGCAATAAAGCACATCCCAACCCGCACGCGGCAAAACCGCAAACAATACCGCGGTAAAACTGCAGAAAACCTTATGCGATTTTCGGGTGCGGTTTCCCACGTTTTTTTTACCGCGGGTGCGGTAATCTTTGAGAGCATGCGGAATTTTCTCAAGAAAATTCCATTTCCCAGTGCGCACATAGCCTTAGTGAGTGAGATCATCCTCTGACGCTGCACATTCATTAGCATGATAGCACACCCACAGGAGCATACTAACATGCTAATGGAGCTGACTAGCCAGGGGAACTAACACCCAGGGGACTAGTCCCTGAGATCATTTGCATACGATAAAAGATCTTTAGAAATACTTTTTCTAAAGATCTCTTTATCTATGCTAGTGTATACAGGGACAGTTAGGCAGGTATTGGCAATATAC
This sequence comes from Anomaloglossus baeobatrachus, assembly GCF_048569485.1. Taxonomy (NCBI): domain Eukaryota; kingdom Metazoa; phylum Chordata; class Amphibia; order Anura; family Aromobatidae; genus Anomaloglossus; species Anomaloglossus baeobatrachus. The sequence continues at coordinate 392,423,099 of NC_134356.1, forward strand.
ACCCAGAACTGCTCGTGGTTCTTGGTGCAGATTGGACCTGACAGGTTCCCTTTAATTCCTAGCACCCTTCTGCTGGCAGCCAGTGGCAGGGGATGTGGCTACGAGACCCCTGCAATGTGCCCTCATTCACAATCCTGTGACCTACAGCTGCTGGTTTTCTATCTAACCCTATACAGTATACACAGCACTGAGGCAGCGCTCCCGGTAGCTGTTGGCGCCAGGCCGGGCAGACACTTCTATAACGGCACCTACTTGTAAGGCGGAAACCGAAGTCAGCGGCTATATAACAGGGAACCGGAACCAGAGAACAACAGTGACCGGCCACACAGAAAAGACGCGCCAACTGTTTAATCAAGCCCCGCCCCCTGGACTGAACGTCATTACGTTGGCGCCAGTCGTCAGACACTGCAAACATGTCAGATGGAACCGGAGACGGCCGCTCTGAGCGCACTCTATGGTCCAATTAGGAGCGAACATCATCATTCCTTCGCTCCTAATTGGCTGAGATAGTAGACGTCACGAGCGCCATATTTGTTCCTGGAAGGGCACAGCAGCGGCTTCAGTGTTTGGGCAGGTTGCCCTCCCTGTGTGTGGTGTGGCGGCCATATTTTGGTTGGTAGACGGTGGCATCTCTCCTGTCAGGTTTGTGTGAAGTTTGTTCCCGTTATGTAGCTGAGGTGTGGACATTGTAGCTGTTGGTTTTGTGCTGAGTGCGGCACAGTGCCGAGCACAGAGCTGGCGGTGCCTCCTGCCTCCATGTCACCCTCTGTATCCGCTCAGCCTGACAGGGTGTATAAGGTGGACATTGAGCCTTGGCATTCTGCAATGTGAAGTCTATGAGTAAAGTGACATCTGGGTGTGTCCTGCCCACAGTGGCCAATCACTGCTGACACCTAGGGAAGTTGTAACATCCAGGTGTCACATACTAGATTTCCAGGAGGAATAACAGAGGAACCACATAACATGAAGGAGACCTGTGGGGAGGAGTCGTCCCCCTATACGGGCTGTGGAGTCAGTATAGGCCTCCTTCACACGTCCTTGTCTCTGGTACGTGTTTGGTCCTTTTCCTCACGTACCGGAGACACGAGCACACGTAGACCCATTAAAATCAATGTGTCTGCGCTCACGTGCGTGTTCTGCCATGTACCGTGTGTACGTGTGGAACATACGTGTGTCCGTGTGCTCCACACGTCAACATGTCCGTTTTTGTCCGGCATCACGGGTGTCACACGGAAATCAAACGGACCACACGGAGGTGTTCTGTGTGACACGCGCCGGAGAAAACACACGTGTTTGAGAACCCCCCCCCCCCCCCCAAATCATTACTCACCTTCTCCTGCCCTCCTGTCTCTGCCGCTGCTGTCACTTGCTGCCCACCACTGCTCATTATGCTCATTGCATATTCACTTCACTGCGGCCGGAAGCAGCAGCAGCGGGGAGTCTGCAGGACCGGAGACCGAAGATCAGCACCACGGACAGCGACGCCAGGGACAGGTGAGCAGAAAGTTCCCGTTCTCCGTGTGTTATCACGGAGAAAACACGTAGGCCATAAACACAGCTCACGGAGGGCAAATTGCACCTCTGACACGTCCGTGAAAAACGTGCTTGGTTTTTCACGAACGTGTGAAAGAGGCCCAAGGCTGCTTTCTTACTTGCGTTGTTTTGCATCAGTTGCAATTCGTCGCCTTCAGGAAATACGGTATCCTACAAAATATTTTGCAGGATTCCGTTTTTTCCCTCTAGACTTGTATAGACGACAGATTGCGACTGATGGCTCTGCGTTGCATCCACCGCGCAACGGATTAGTCGTGGACTGACTGACCGTCGGGCGGCCGGAACGCAGCATGTAGTGTTTTTTGGAGTGTCGAAAAAACGCAATGTGCAGGATTCTGTTGGCGTCCGTCGTTTTTATAATGGAAGCCTATAGGATTGGAATCCGTTGTAATGCATCACTGGACGGATTCCTGTGACAGATCCGTCATTTACAAACTGAGCATGTTGAGATGAGTAAATTCCAGAAAAAAAAGCTTCACCGATCAGTATGTTTGCAGCATCAGTCGCATCGGTTGTGGCACTATCTGCAACACATTCGTTGCCTCAGTCACACAACGGATTGCAACTGATGCAAAGCAACGCAAGTGTGAACATAGCCTAAGAAAGTTCTGCCATTTCTCCACAATCCGACGGCTGAGCTCAATAACATAAGTTGTTTACTGAGATCATAAAGCATTGACTGGAGTGTGATCTCTGCACCGAATCCTTCACCAAATTCCTGTAAGGCCGAGTGCACCGTCTGTGTCAGTTCTCCGGCCAGGCAGATGTGTAGTGTTCATCCCATTGATGCCTATGGGGTCCGTCTGGATTCTGATTGTGTCCGTTATTACATCAGAGGTAAATGTTCTACCTGATCCATCATTTTTCTTCCGTTCTAAAATTGTGCTCATACCGGGAACCAGACAGACCCCGTAGTGCTGAATGGGCTCCCTCTGCCTCTGTATGCCTCATAAATATAGACACTTCAGCTCATTCCAATGTATAAAAGACTACTGGCCGATTCCTCATTAGTTGGCCACATCCAGGAATACTGGCCGCTGAGATGCTGAGTGCAGTTCTAGTTCTACTTGGCGTTACCAGACACTTTGCATCATTTGTCCTAATATACTGGCCCCTATACCCAGGGATCACACCAATTATCTACATTACCACAGAAACCAATTGGGACGGTGCATAACCTTAAAATTCTGCTGTATTAAATTGAATGTTAAAAATATCATTTACAACCATATATGTATATCATGGAATCATCCAAAAATTTCACACTGGACATATTATTATACCTACGTAAGACATGACCGTAAAAAACAACTGCTTTATCTCATATACAGTATGACCCAATAATTAATTATCAGTAGTTAATTAATCTAAATAATAGCCTGTGCTTGCTTGGGTATGTGTAATTTCTCCGTTAAAATTCTGTATTCTCTGCACTGAATATACTTCAGGACATACAGCTAAGTATGGTTTACCCAATTGGGTGTTCTAATTACATAATCGCTGGATCCTAAGTTATTGCTAATTGCAGATCTAAATGCAGCGTTTTACTGACCTGACTATTTGGATGGCTGGCCTGGATGTCCTTTATCCTGACGCGCGTTTCCCACTTCTTCAGGGGACGTGTGTAGGTATCTTTGAAAAGTGCGCCTTTTTATAGCGGTGCATGTGACTCTAAATTCCTATCACATGTGTAGTGACGTATGTATGGCAGTTCTCTATTGTTGACGTGAGATCACCCATACTTCCGGGTACGTCTCAGCCTTTTCCAAGTTCCGGTGGTTGAAACGCATGTCGTGTGCCGGCTGCCTCGGTATTGTTACCGTGGCAACCATGCTCACACACACTGCAAAGTTACCGTACTGTCGGAATCGGCACCCGGTAAGTCAGGGAATTATTTATTTTTTTTAGAAATAAACATTGTCGGGGGTCAGAACGGGCATAGTTCATGATCATGTGGTTAGCGTTCTTATTAATACAGGTAAAGGGATTATCTATAAACATAGTGGATGTGATTCACATTGATGCAGTAAGCATTATTCTGGTGAATTATGTTATATAGTGAATTAAAATTATAATAATAATAATATTAATTAGGGGCCTATTGGGGGAGATAAGGGAAGGAGGGAGACCATGGAAAACAGGGGGAGGGGGGAGGGAAAAGGGGGGGTGTTTTTGGAGGTGTGGGAGGGGGAAGGGAAGGAAGGGGAGACTGTGGGAGGAAAGAAGTGTAAGTTCTACAGATTTTTAATTGTTGCTATTTCATTTTCTTTCAATTTATATTAGCTCAATATTTTATATTTTTTTTATATTTATATTTTTTGTATTTTATGTATATGTGTGTACCCCTTCTAGACTCCCCTATCAATATCAAATTACATGGCAACCCAACCACATCATATAACACAGCATTAATGTCCTTATTAAATTTGATCCCAACCGTCTCTTCTTCACAGAGTAATAGATGTTTTTTATTTCTTATTTCTTTTTGTTGATTGTCGTTGATGGTATTTTTCTAATTTCTTAATGACCGTAGAGATCTTGTGGTTGCTTGACATTTCACCAATCCAGTTTCAATTTTATGGAGATCAATTTCTTTGTCGCTCCATTGGGAGACCCAGACAATTGGGTGTATAGCTTCTGCCTCCGGAGGCCACACAAAGTATTACACTTTAAAAAGTGTAACCCCTCCCCTCTGCCTATACACCCTCCCGTGGATCACGAGCTCCTCAGTTTTATGCTTTGTGTGGAAGGAGGCACACATCCACTCATGCATTCTCATATTAGTTATGTCGGTTGGAAGAAAAGAGGGCCCCCACGGGGCCCCCGGCATGTTCCCTTCTCACCCCACTACATCGGCGGTGTTGTTAAGGTTGAGGTACCCATTGCGGGTACAAAGGCCGGAGCCTCATGCCGTCTCCTTCACCATCCCTTAGCGGCTCTGGGAGAAGTGGGATCCTGAACGGTCATCCAGTTGCTGGGACCGTGCTCCCTCCGCAGCCCCTGTGGGAATCTGCCGGACCGGAGTCTATTCAACCTCAGGGACCGGGCCCTGCAACTCTAAGGTACTCTGTGTCCCCATTAAGGAATGTGCAGGAGCGCACCTTCCTCCCGGACGCTGCGGCAGCTGCTGAATTGAGAAGACCGGCGGACTTCCGCGCCGACCGTGCCTGCTTGTCGGGCGCGGTCTCAAATTTAGTCCCCGGCTTCATCGCGGCCTAGTCGCAAAAATCCCGCCCCCGGGCCTGCCTGTCAGGGGTAAGGGCGGGACTGCCGACCTGACGTCGGATGTGAGGGCTGGAGCATCCTGCATGTTTCCTCCCCCCTCACTGATCACTGTGGGGACCCCAGATTCCCGCACTTTCCTGGCGCCGCCCACGGCTCCACTCCTCCCCTGAGATCTCCGGCAGCCATTTTTTGGGCATTCTGCCGGTGGAGGATTCTCAGGAACAGCTCTGCAGCTCCAGGGGACCTAAAGCTGGGAATCTGGAGGCACACACTCCGCTTGTTAGCGGTCGGTAAGCCACACCGGTCACCCGGTGCTGGTCCCCCCTAGGGTGCCGGAATAGATACGTATTTATATATATATATTTCTGTTCGGTCGGGCTGTATACCCTGTTTTTGCCCATATACCCTCAGTGATCATTCTCCTGGGAGACAACAGCATGTCGTCTACAAGGAGCAAAGCTGTTAAGGCACAGGGTTTTTTTGCGGCCTGTACCTCTTGTGGGGCTATGTTACCTGCGGGTTCCACCTACCCTCACTGTGAGCAATGCTCGACCCCTGTTTCACTTGCTCAGCCGGAGCCTCGGTCACTAGTGGACCCCTCGGCTCATTTAGACCCCCCTGCTCCCCCTGTCCAGGCGCCAGGGACAGAGTTCTCCTCTTTTGCTGAGAAACTCTGAGACACTTTCACAATCCATGGCTCAGTCTATGGACAAATGGTCTGCCAAGCTACTAGAAGCTTTGCAGTCCAGACCGGTCCTTACACAGGCCCCGGCCCCTGTTGGATCGTCACCTCCAGGCCCCTCTCGGTCCGAGCCGCAGCGCGCTCCCAGGTTGGGCCCTAGGTCCCACACGGAGGACTCCTGCCAGGACCACAGTCCTAGACAGGCTAAGCGGGCTCGCTGGGAATCCTCCCCGACTTCTTCACGCTGCTCGGGTTCCCAGCTTGAGGACTCTCCGGAGGACGAGGCGGACGTCGCAGCTCAGGGTTCTGACCCTGACGTCGCCCTTAACCTTGATACACCTGAGGGGGACGCATTAGTGAATGATCTTATCTCGTCCATCAACCAGGTGTTGGATCTCTCTCCCCCGCCTCCTACTGTGGAGGAGTCGGCGTCTCAGCAGGAGAAACACCAGTTTCGGTTCCCCAAACGTACACGTAGTGCGTTCTTCGATCACTCTAACTTCAGAGACGCTGTCCAGAAGCCCAGAGCGGTTCCGGACAAGCGCTTTACTAAGCGCCTCACTGACACGCGTTACCCCTTCCCCGCTGAAGTCGTTAAGGGGTGGGCTCAATGTCCCAAGGTGGATCCTCCAGTCTCTAGATTGGCGGCTAGATCTGTGGTATCGGTGGCAGATGGCTCATCGCTAAAGGATGCCACTGACAGGCAGATAGAGCTCCTGGTGAAGTCCATCTATGAGGCCACGGGCGCGTCTTTTGCCCCGGCCTTTGCAGCCGTGTGGGCACTCCAAGCTATGTCGGCTTGTCTGACTGAGATTAATGCTGTCACACGTAATTCTGCTCCGCAAGTTGCGTCTTTGACTTCTCAAGCGTCAGCTTTTTCTTCCTACGCCATGAACGCAGTCCTAGACTCGGCTAGCCGTACAGCTGTGGCATCCGCTAACTCTGTGGCAGTCCACAGGACCATGTGGCTGCGCGAATGGAAGGCAGACTCGGCCTCCAAGAGGTTCTTAACCGGTTTGCCGTTTGCTGGCGAACGCTTGTTTGGCGAACGATTGGATGAGATTATTAAGGAATCCAAGGGAAAGGACTCATCCTTACCCCAGTCCAGACCTAAGAGACCTCAACAACGGAAAATACAATCGAGGTTTCGGTCCTTTCGTCCCTCCGCCAAGCCCCAATCCTCTTCGTCCAGCAGGTAGGAGAAAGGCCAGAGGAACTCCTATGCGTGGCGGTCCAAGTCACGCCCCCAAAAGGCCGCTGGAGGCACTGCCTCCAAGGCGGCCTCCTCATGACTCTCGGCATCCCCTAACCGCATCCTCGGACGGTGGCAGGCTCTCCCGCTTTGGCGACGCCTGGTGGCCACATGTTCAAGACCGATGGGTGAGAGACATTCTGTCTCACGGTTACAGGATAGAGTTCAGCTCCCGTCCTTTGGCTCGTTTCTTCAGTACCTCTCCGCCCCCGCTCAGGCCGACGCACTTTTTCAGGCGGTGGACACTCTGAAGACAGAAGGAGTTGTGACCCCCGTTCCCCTTCAGGAACGTGGTCGCGGCTTTTACTCCAACTTGTTCGTGGTGCCAAAAAAGGACGGATCATTCCGTCCCGTTCTGGACCTCAAACTGCTCAACAGACACGTGAGAACCAGACGGTTTCGGATGGAATCTCTCCGCTCGGTCATCGCCTCGATGTCACAAGGAGACTTCCTAGCATCGATCGACATCAAAGATGCTTATCTCCACGTGCCGATCGCACCCGAACATCAACGCTTCTTGCGTTTCGCCATCAGGGACGAACACCTTCAGTTCGTGGCATTGCCTTTCGGCCTGGCGACAGCCCCACGGGTTTTCACCAAAGTCATGGCATCCGTCGTGGCGGTCCTACACTCTCAGGGCCACTCGGTGATTCCCTACCTAGACGATCTCCTAGTCAGGGCCCCTTCTCGGGTGGCGTGTCAACACAGCCTTACAGTCGCTCTGACGACTCTCCAGCAGTTCGGGTGGATCATCAACTTCCCAAAATCCAGGTTGACACCGACCCAATCACTGACTTACGTCGGGATGGAGTTTCATACACAGTCAGCGGTAGTCAAGCTACCGCGAGACAAACAGCTTTCTCTGCAGGCAGGGGTGCAATCACTTCTTCGGAGTCAGTCACACCCCTTAAGGCGCCTCATGCACTTCCTGGGGAAGATGGTGGCAGCGATGGAGGCAGTGCCGTTCGCGCATTTCCATCTACAGCAGCTCCAATGGGACATTCTCCGCAAATGGGACAGGAGGTCGGCTTCCCTCGACAGGAACGTCTCTCTTTCCCTTGCAACCAAGACATCACTTCAGTGGTGGCTCCTTCCCAATTCTCTATCGCAGAGAAAATCCTTCCTACCCCCAACCTGGGCTGTGGTCACCACGGACGCGAGCCTGTCAGGGTGGGGAGCGTTTTTTCTCCACCACAGGGCTCAGGGAACCTGGACTCCGATGGAGTCTTCCCTTCAGATCAATGTTCTGGAAATAAGGGCAGTGTATCTAGCCCTATTGGCTTTTCAGCGGTGGCTGGAGGGCAGGCAGATCCGTATCCAGTCGGACAACGCCACTGCCGTCGCATACATCAACCACCAAGGCGGCACTCGCAGTCGTCAAGCCTTCCAGGAAGTCTGGCGGATTCTGCAGTGGGTGGAAGCCACAGCCTCCACCATCTCCGCAGTTCACATCCCGGGCGTAGAAAACTGGGAAGCAGATTTTCTCAGTCGTCAGGGCATGGATGCGGGGGAATGGTCTCTGCACCCAGAAGTGTTTCGAGAGATCTGTCGCCGCTGGGGAACGCCGGACGTCGATCTCATGGCGTCACGGCACAACAACAAAGTCCCGGCATTCATGGCACGGTCTCAGGATCACAGAGCTCTGGCGGCGGACGCGTTAGTTCAGGACTGGTCGCAGTTCCGACTGCCTTATGTGTTTCCTCCTCTGGCGATGCTGCCCAGAGTGTTACGCAAGATCAGGTCTGACTGCCGTCGCGCCATTCTCGTCGCTCCAGACTGGCCGAGGCGGTCGTGGTACCCGGATCTGTGGCACCTCACGGTGGGTCAGCCGTGGGCGCTTCCAGACCGCCCAGACTTGCTGTCACAAGGGCCATTTTTCCATCTGAATTCTGTGGCCCTCAACCTGACTGTGTGGCCATTGAACCCTGAAGACGCTAGGAGCCAGGACTATCTCGGGATGTCATTGCCACCATGAGACAGGCCAGGAAGCCAACGTCCGCCAAGATCTATTACAGGTCTTGCTAAATCTTCCTATCCTGGTACTCTGATAACGGTTTTTCTCCATGGCCGTTTGCCTTACCCACTTTTCTTTCATTCCTCCAATCCGGAATGGACAAGGGTTTGTCACTCGGCTCTCTCAAGGGCCAAGTATCGGTGCTCTCCGTATTTTTTCAAAAGCGTCTAGCCAGGCTTCCGCAGGTCCGCACGTTCCTTCAGGGAGTTTGCCACTTAGTCCCACCTTACAAGTGTCCGCTGGAACCCTGGGATCTTAACAGGGTGCTAACGGCTCTTCAGAAACCACCTTTCGAGCCGCTGCGGGATGTCTCTTTATCACGTCTTTCGCAAAAGGTGGCCTTTCTAGTGGCAATTAAATCACTCCGGAGAGTGTCTGAGCTTGCAGCGCTATCATGCAAAGCCCCCTTCCTGGTGTTTCACCAGGATAAGGTGGTTCTGTGTCCGGTTCCGGAATTTCTCCCTAAGGTGGTATCTACTTTCCATCTCAATCAGGATATCTCCTTACCTTCATTTTGCCCTAATCCAATTCACCAATGTGAAAAGGATTTTCACTCTTTGGATCTGGTGAGAGCACTCCGGCTCTACGTGTCTCGCACGGCGCCCCTGCGTCGTTCAGATGCGCTCTTTGTCCTTGTCGCTGGCCAGTGTAAGGGTTCGCAGGCTTCCAAGTCAACCTTGGCTCGGTGGATCAAGGAACCGATTCTCGAAGCCTACCGTTCTTCTGGGCTTCCGCTTCCTTCAGGGCTGAAAGCCCATTCTACCAGAGCCGTGGGTGCGTCCTGGGCATTGCGGCACCGGGCTATGGCTCAGCAGGTGTGTCAGGCAGCGACGTGGTCTAGTCTGCACACTTTCACGAAACACTATCAAGTGCATACCTATGCTTCGGCAGACGCCAGTCTAGGTAGGCGAGTCCTTCAGGCGGCGGTTGCCCACCTGTAAGAGGAGGGCCGTTTCGGCTCTTGTTATTGAGGTATTCTTTTACCCACCCAGGGACTGCTTTTGGACGTCCCAATTGTCTGGGTCTCCCAATGGAGCGACAAAGAAGAAGGGAATTTTGTTTACTTACCGTAAATTCCTTTTCTTCTAGCTCCTATTGGGAGACCCAGCACCCTCCCCTGTTCCCTTCGGGCTCGTTGTTCTTTTGTGTACACATGTTGTTCATGTTGAATTGTTCTTTTGGTTCATGGTTCAGTTCTCCGAACATCCTTCGGATTGAATTTACCCTAGACCAATTTATAAGTTTTCTCCTTCCTGCTTTTGCACCAAAACTGAGGAGCCCGTGATCCACGGGAGGGTGTATAGGCAGAGGGGAGGGGTTACACTTTTTAAAGTGTAATACTTTGTGTGGCCTCCGGAGGCAGAAGCTATACACCCAATTGTCTGGGTCTCCCAATAGGAGCTAGAAGAAAAGGAATTTACGGTAAGTAAACAAAATTCCCTTCTTTACTAGGACAGATTCAAAAACAATTAATATTTATTGTCATTTTTCTATGCCCTCCTACAACCTTAACCTTGATCCTGCACTAACAATGTTTGTTCTACCTTATTAGAGTCCTGCATTCGCTATATATTGGTCGATATCATTATATGAATGTATACTAAAATCATTTTAAAACCAAAACCATACTAAAAAGATTAACTAAATATAGAGCCTCTGTTCCCGGGTTATTCTAAGAAAGAGTTGAAGCCGAAATGCTCATTCAACCCATGCGGTGCCACCGTTCCCAGTCTGAAGATCTGTTGGCTTTCCAGACGGGCCAAGGCCTTATTTATGTCCCCTCCCCTTGGACCTAGATTGATTTGGTCAATTGCTTTTACTCTTATCTTAGACCTTTGGGGTTACATTGGTGGAATTTCTGGAAATGTCTAGGGATTGATTTTAAATGTTCACCCTCTTTTGCTGTTTTAGCCTTCTCTACATCTCTTACGTGTTCCCTTACGCGTATTTTTAGTTCCCGCGTAGTAAGGCCCACGTATTTAAGATTGCATGGACATTCTGCCAGGTATATTACATTTTTGGAGGCACATGTCAAGTGTGTTCTTATTTCGCATGTTTTTATTTCCTTATTTCCCTTAAAGGAAGAGGATCTGTCCATATTGATGCAGCTCTTGCTTATGCCACAAGGGAAGAAACCCGGAGTCAATCTTATAGGATTGGCCCTGATCTTTCGATGGTGGCTGTGAACTAATAGATCTTTTAAGTTTTTACTTCTTCTGGCTGTCACTTTGGGATTATCCGGAATGCAATTTTTTAAAATAGAATCTGATTTCAGTATATTCCAATGTTTTTTCAATATGGACAGAATCCCCCCCAACTGATTGTGGAACGTTGTAATAAGGCATATTGGTTGATCTTGTTTTTCTTTTAGACCTGGATACAGGAGATCATCTCTTGCTGTCCCATTAGCCCTTTTGTGTCCTCTCTTTATCCATCTCCTACTATACTCTCTATGGAGGAAGCATTGTTCTAACTCATTTGCTTGCTTATCATAGTCCTCCTGTTTAGTGCAGATTCTTTTAGTCCTAATAAATTGAGACATAGGAATTCCTTTTAAGGTGGATTGTGGGTGACAAGATGTGGCATGTAACAGCGTGTTTGTTGCTGTTTCTTTCCTAAAAAAGTCTGTAATCAAATCCCCTTCTTCCGTAGCTGTAATTTTTATATCCAGAAATTCCACCTCTCGGGCATACTTGTACGTTAGTTTAATGTTTTTGTTGTTATGGTTTAATTTATTCATGAATTGATGCAATTCCTCCTCTTGGCCCTCCCAGATGAACCAGATGTCGTCGATGTATCTGATCTAATTCTGGACCAGACACACCGACTCCACCGGGTCCACCTGGAAGATGTCTCTCTCCCATAAGCCCAAGAATAAGTTTGCATAAGAGGGGGCACATGACGCCCCCATTGCAGTTCCCTGAATCTGAACATAGGTCTCATCCTGAAATAGAAAGCAATTGTGTGTTAAAATGAACCTTAATAAATCCAAAATCAATTGAATGAGTTCTGGATCCAAATTGCTGGTATGTAGAAAGAATGAACTTCTTCTAATCCGTCCTGGTGTTTAATGGACGAATATAGAGCCTCTACATCCGCTGTAACCATTAAGGCTGTCCTCCCTATGTTCAGATTATCAAACCTCAGTAGGGCTGCAGTCGTATCCTTGATATGTGACGGGAGAACCTCCACCAACGTTCTGAGGTAAAACTCCACAAAGTCACATATGGGCTCACTTAAACTTCCATTTCCAGGACCACATGACCTGACCACAGGAGTTGCTTCCTCCGCCCTCTACAGGGTCAGGAACACAAGAGGTTAAAAAGCCCTTCCCCTCCCAACCTCTCCAGTGTTTTTCCTGTCCCTGTACAGGACGGACGAGGAACTTACCGGGATGTACGGGGTCTAGGTGGATCGAGGGGGGGCTCCGCTCTCTCTCCTTCCGGCCTGTCAAGATGCCCCAGGCCGACACCTCGCTGCACGGGGTCCCTCAGCCGCGCCGGTCGAGCTGCAGCTCCCGGCGCCTGCCGCTTCCCTCCGAGGGGAGGGCTCTCGGCCTCCTGCCTCGCGAGACTTCCGGGCACTGCGTGGAGAACGCCGGCGCATGCGCCGCATTTCCGGTTTCCGGGTTAGTGCGGCCCCGGAAAATTAGCGCGAATTTCAAAACGGGACTCGGACGGCAGGACTGCGACCTGGCCCCTTCACTCAGGTAATAAAAACCTGGAAGGGTAGGGGGTGGTACATTGTTTTTTTCATTAGGCTGCACTCCAGCACTGCCTGTGATGGCTGAAAAGGAATCAGACACTAAAACCCCTAAGGATGCCCAGGTCTCTGTAAGTGTCAGCCCTTTAGGGTTTCATTGCCCTGTAGCCGGGAGACTTGTCTGAGCCTTGTTCTTTTTTGCAGGGTGGAGGTTCTTCTGTGGGTTCTGGCACCATCCCCAAAAAGAAATGTACCACTAAAGTTAAACGTTGTGCGGTGTGAGATGTTAAACTCCTTGACACCTGTGTTAAAAAGCTCTGCGAGACCTGTATTACAAAACTGATCTCTGAAGAGCAGACTACCCTCCTGTCGGACATGAGGTCCATGATACGGGAGGAGGTTCAGGCTGTTGTTGCAAGTCACGTCCCCCCACCAGAGCCCCCGGCGCCTCCTGCACAAAAACGTCCACACCATCTGTTAGAGTCCTCAGAGGAAGATGAGATGTCCAGGAACTCCCGACTCCCCAGGGGAAGATGAGGTCCTGGGTCCCCTGCCTGAGGGAGAGCGGCGTTACTTATTTTCCGCAGGCGACAGGGATGAGTTACTCCGTGCCGTACGGAGAACTATGATGGTGGAGGATACGGAAAAGCCACGAACCATACAGGATGAAATGTTTGGGGGGCTCCAGTCTCAGCGCCACAGGGTCTTTCCAGTAAATCACCATGTGCGTGCAATGATTCTGGAAGAGTGGGAGGAGGCGGAGAAAAGACTGCTTGTTCCCAGGGACTTCAAATCCAGACTACCGTTTGAACCCGACGACATCAAGGAATGGGAGGATGTTCCCAAAATGTATGTTCCCGTGGCAAAAGTCGCACGGAAGACGTCGATTCCGTTTGAGTACTCCTCGGGTCTCCGGGACCCCATGGATAGGAAGGCTGATGGCCTTCTTAAAAAAGCTTGGGAGGCTTCTGCAGCCACCATTAAGGCCAACATTGCCGCTACTTCCGTGTCTCGGTCTATGTCCCGTTGGTTATCGGACCTGTAAACTCAGGTTCGGGATGAGGTCCCTAGAGATGCCATCTTGGAATCCCTTCCTTTGCTAAAGCTGGCAACAGGATTCATGGCAGATGCTTCCGCTGAGTCTGTGCGTTTTTCTGCCAGGAATGAGGCCCTTACTAATTCTGCCCGCAGGGCCATATGGTTAAAAACCTGGTCTGGTGACGGAGCGTCCAAAAATAAGCTGTGCTCCCTCCCCTTTTCAGGTGCCCGGGTGTTCGGTCCTGCTCTAGATGAAATTCTAGTAAAGGCTTCCGATAAAAAGGGCGGTTTCCCGGAGGTTAGACCCCCACTTTCCCTTCCCTCCCGGAGGTTTCGGCCCGCTAGGCAGGACTATAAGGGTAAGGGTAAGACGGGCAGGTGGGGTTTCCATAAGGGCGGCCCAGATAGGCAACCCCACTTCGAACCCCACAGGAAACAGGATAGATCCTGACGCCATTATCGGGGGGAGGCTCAGCCAGTTTTTGGGCACCTGTCAACAGATAACCTCCAATCCATGGGTCCTTCAAGTGGTGGGGGAAGGTCTACGGATAGAATTTTCAGGGACCCCCCCAACCAGATTCCTCCTGACGAAACCGCAGTCCCTTGCCAACCGCCTATGGTCGGATGTGGATACCTTACTACACACTGGAGCAGTCCTCCCGGTTCCGATCTCAGAACAGTTCCAGGGCCACTATTCTTCCCTATGCTCTGTTCCCAAACCCTCCGGAGAATTCCGGACGATCATAAATTTAAAGCCCCTCAATCGGTGGGTCCGGTACAAAAGATTCCGGATGGAATCAATAAAATCCACCATCCCTCTTCTCAGCACCCATTCCGTCATGGCCACGGTAGATCTGAAAAATGCATACTACCACATAGCCATTCACCCACACTACTAGAAATACCTGAGGTTTGCATTAGAGAGGGACGGAGTAATGTATCATTTCCAGTTCCGGTGCCTTCCATTCGTTCTCTATTCTGCATCCAGGGTGTTCACGAAGATAATGACGGAAGTTGTGGCGCACCTGCGAAGATCCAACGTGTCCATCGTCCCTTACTTGGACGACCTTCTGCTGTTGGCGGATTCCCCGGAGGTGCTCTCCCGGACGATCGCCACCACCTTGACTCTGCTGATGTCCCTCGGCTGGATCATAAACGATCAGAAGTCCAATCTCAGGGCGGAGACGAGAAAGGTGTTTCTGGGCATTCTTCTGGAGTCCGATGCGCGAACATCCTTTTTGCCATCTCAAAAAGTAGTCGACATCAGGTCGAAAATCCGGACCTTCGGCCAAAAGAACCAGTGCTCCGTCAGAGAGGCCATGAGCATCCTGGGCATGATGACTTCCTGCATCCAATGTGCTCGCTGGAGTCAATTTCACTCCAGGCTACTCCAAAAGCTGATCTTGTGTTACACTGTGGGGTCCCGCTGGTCCCTCCATTGCAATATTTCCCTGACCCCTCAGGTCATTCAAGGTCTCAGATGGTGGATGTGCAGGAAAAATCTTCAATTGGACGTTCTGTGGGACTGTTCGCCATCCGTCACGCTCACAACCGATGCCAGTCAGACGGGCTGGGGCGCCCATGTGAACTCCCTTTACTTTCAAGGCAGGTGGCCCCTGGAGGTGTCAACCCAGTCGTCCAATTTCAGGGAGCTGCAAGCGGTCTGGCAGGCTCTACAGGCGGCTCCTCCCTTGTTCCACGGTCGCCATGTTCGGGTCCTCTCGGACAATGTTACGGCGATGGCATTCCTTCGTCATCAGGGGGGCTCTCGCCACCCACCCCTGCAGGTTCTGGCATCACGGATCTTTCAGTGGGCGGAACGCACGGTTCCGTGATCTCTCCGGTTCCGTGATCTCTCCATATCGGCTATCCATCTCAGGGGCTCGGACAACCATCTCGCGGACTTCCTGAGCAGGCGCACGATCGACCCATCGGAATGGGAGCTGAAGGACAGTGTCTTTCAGGATCTGGTCAAAAGATTGGGTACACCCCAGGTAGATTTGTTCGCGTCCAGGATCAATGCCAAACTACCAATCTTCTTCTCTCTGAATCCCCGGGATGCTCCAGCTGCGATCGACGCCATGGCCCAGCCTTGGTCCATGGGACTGGTGTACGCCTTTCCACCCCTGCCATTGCTCCCCAGGGTACTCCGGAAGATTCAACAGGACGGCGCCCATGTGATTCTCAGAGCCCCGTTTTGGCCCAAACGGAGCTGGTTCTCTTTACTCAGAAACCTGTCAGTTGCAGATCCGGTTCTCCTTCCCCTGACGGGCGATCTCCTCAGCCAGGGTCCAGTACTTCACCCGGGCCTGGCTCACCTTCAGCTGTCGGCCTGGATCTTGAAGGGCGGTTCCTGAGACGGAAAGGCTTGTCGCTTGATGTCATCTCTACACTCCAGGCAAGTCGTAAGCAGATTACCCGGACCATCTACGGGAAAATCTGGAAGAAATTCTGCTCCTTTTTGGGTGAAGAACCTGCTGACAGTTCTCGGCCTAATGTTCCGAAAATCTTGGATTTCCTGCAACTGGGATTCCGCAAGGGTCTTACTCCTAGCACTTTGAAGGTCCAAATATCAGCGCTCAGCGTCTTCTTTGACATTCCACTAGCGTCCAATCCCTGGATTGCCAGATTCGTGAAGAGGATTCAGCGCCTTCGCCCTACAATTCGGACCACAGTGCCTCCCTGGGATCTGACCTTGGTGC
Organism: Anomaloglossus baeobatrachus; assembly: GCF_048569485.1. Classification (NCBI taxonomy): domain Eukaryota; kingdom Metazoa; phylum Chordata; class Amphibia; order Anura; family Aromobatidae; genus Anomaloglossus; species Anomaloglossus baeobatrachus. Next base: position 392,439,268 of record NC_134356.1, read on the forward strand.
TTAATGGCCTTTGTAATTCTTCCTTTGAGCCCTTATCTACTATTTCGATGGAACATTTGTCCTTCAAGACGGTGTTTTTAGTGGCCATCACCACGGCTAAGCGGATTGGTGAATTACAGGATTTGTCTATCAGGGAACCGTATCTTCAGGTCCTGGATGACAGGATTGTGCTGAAACTTGATCCGACGTTTCGCCCCAAGGTGGTCTCCTCTGCTACCCTAGAACAAGAAGTTGTTTTGCCATCCTTTTGCCACAACTACATGAACCAAAAGGAACGGCGGCTGCATTCCTTGGATGTGAAGCGGACAGTACTGAGCTATTTGGAGGCCACTCGGAACTGGAGATTGGACTCCACCTTATTCCTTCAGTTTAGGGGAAAATATCGAGGCAAATCGGCATCTAAGGCTGTCCTGTCTTGATAGGTTGAGGATATTGTGGCTCTAACCCATCAATTGGTGGGTAAGACCCCGTGAGATCACCTTAGAGCCCACTCCACTAGATCACTATCTACCACATGGGCAGAAAGGGCGCGAGCTTCTTTAGACCAGATTTGCAAAACTGCGACTTGGTCAGGTCCCAACACTTTTTGTAGGCACTACAAGTTGGATATTCTGTCCTCCCACCAGACCTCGTTCGGTAGGAATGTGCTCCAGGCAGTAGTCCCCCCCCCTACCCCCCCCCCCAAGGATTAATTAATTTGGTATTCTCCTGTGGTGCTGTCATGTGGTCCTGGAAAATAGGAATTACTACCTACCGGTAATGATGTTTCCAGGATCCATCATGACAGCACCCTTATTTCCCTCCCTTTTTGTTTCTACTGCTTGTGCATTTACATTGTATGTAGCTCAAGCATGAATAAGCGTGATGTTATACCCATCCTGGTGTGGTACTTGAAAAGCCACTGGAGAGGTTGGGAGGGGGAGGGGTTTTTAACCTCTTGTGTTCCTGTCCTTGTAGAGGGCGGAGGAAGCAACTCCTGTGGTGCTGTCATGATGGATCCTGGAAACATCATTACCAGTAGGTAGTAATTCCTATTTTCCCGATACGATGGGCCTATCTGGGAGGTCCGTTGGGTTTTTGTGCAATTTGGGCACTAAATAGAAGGTGGGCATCCTAGGGTTTAATCTTAAAATTCCCTCCTTTAATTTATTGGTGATGGTTCCCTGTTCGGTTGCTTGATCTAGAATCATAGATAGTTCCCTTTTGAAAATCTTGAATCGGGTGGCATCTCAATTTTTTATAACATTTAGTGTTATGTAGAATCTTATAAGCCTGTGTTTCATATTGGGCATTAGGCCATATCACAAGATTACCCCCTTATCTGCAGGTTTAAAGGTCACATCTGACCAAGTTTTCATTTCCTGTAATGCCCGTCTCTCCATACATGTCAGATTAAATGGGCCTTATGATCTTTTTTTCATTTTTTCTATGTCATTAGTGACCATTTTCACAAATATGTCAATGGCCGGGCATGCAGATAGGGGGGGAAATCTTTTTGACCTTGGCTACAAATGAGTTGGTACTGTTTGAATATACCTTTTTGGTTCCACCTCCAAATCAAGACTTTCTGGGGTACTTACATCTTCAGCACCTTCCCATAGTTCACCCTCGTTTTTATAATGGAAGCCTAAAGGAGAAGAATCTGTTGGAATGTGTCACTGGACGGATTCCTGTGACAGATCCGTCATTTACAAACTGAGCATGTTGAGATGAGTAAATTCTGGAAAAAAAAGCTTCACCGATCAGTATGTTTGCAGCATCAGTCGCATTGGTTGTGGCACTATCTGCAACACATCCGTTGCCTCGGTCACACAACGGATTGCAACTGATGCAAAACGACGCAAGTGTGAACTTAGCCTAAGAAAGTTCCAGCATTTCTCCACAATCCGACGGCTGATCCTAATAACATAAGTTGTTTACTGAGATCATAAAGCATTGACTGGAGTGTGATCTCTGCACCGAATCCTTCACCAAATTCCTGTAAGGCCGAGTGCACCGTCTGGGTCTGCTCTCCGGCCAGGCAGATGTGTAGTGTTCATCCCATTGATGCCTATGGGGTCCGTCTGGATTCTGATTGTGTCCGTTATTACATCAGAGGTAAATGTTCTACCTGATCCATCATATTTCTTTCGTTCTAAAATTGTGCTCATACCGGGAACCAGACAGACCCCGTAGTGCTGAATGGGCTCCCTCTGCCTCTGTATGCCTCATAAATATAGACACTTCAGCTCATTCCAATGTATAAAAGACTACTGGCCGATTCCTCATTAGCTGGCCACATCCTGGAATACTGGCCGCCGAGATGCTGAGTGCAGTTCTAGTTCTACTTGGCGTTACCAGAGACTTGTACTCCTGCAGTCAGATCCTTCATTTAATGCTGCTGCTTTATTTATTAACTTGCCTGAAAGTGTTACTGTCACTTAGTAACAATGGTAATATATTATACGGTAATACGTCTCCGGATCAGTATCGGACCCAGACTTACATGATCAGCGACGCTGTGCAGAGCCTGTAATATATACCATGCTTCCCTGAAAAGAAGACAGGGTCTTATATAAATTCTTTGGCTCCAAAAGATGTGCCAAGACTTATTTTCAGGGAATTTTTGATTGTGGGTCACCCGATAATAGAAATCAATACTCACCCCCTTTTCCTGTCCATAATCCTGCCCACCCCTCTGTGCTGGCATCAGTGATTGAGTCAGGCGGCTGTATTACTGCCAGAGGATCGCAGGCAATGACCGGTCTGTTAGTGTGTATTTCTATGCAGCTGTCACGCTCAGGTGAGGAGAGCTAATAGCCAGGCCAAGCATTGCGTTGCGATCCTTCAAGCAGTAATACAGCCGTCTGACTCAATCACTGACGCCGGCTCAGAAGGGTGGGCAGGATTAGAACTGGGTTATCCATTAATTGAAATGAATATTCAGCCTCTTTCCCCAATCACTGACACCGGCACAGAGGGATGGATGGGATTATGGGTGGGGGAAGGGGGTGAGTATTTATTTTCCATTGACTAGCCAACATGTCACTTTAAGGGCACTTTACCCACAGCGACATCGCTAGCGATGTTGCTGGTGAAAGCACCCGCCCCCGTCGGTTGTGCGTTACGGGTAAATCGCTGCATGTGGCGCACAACGTCACTAACACCCGTCACACATACTTACCTGCCTAGCGACGTCGCTGTGGCCGGCGAGCCGCCTCCTTTCTAAGGGGGCGATTCGTGCGGCGTCACAGCAGCGTCACTAAGCGGCCGCCCAATAGAAGCGGAGGGGCGGAGATGAGCGGCCGGAACATCCCGCTCACCTCCTTCCTTCCTCATTGGCGGCGGCCGCAGGTACGATGTGGTTCCTCGTTCCTGCGGTGTCACACGTAGCGATGTGTGCTGCCTTGGGAACGACAAACAACCTGCGTCCTGCAACAGCAACGATATTTGAGATTAGAACGACGTATCAATGATTAGGTGAGTAATTTTGATCGTTAATGGTCGTTCCTGCGTTTCACACGCAACGACGTCGCTGACTAGGCCGGATGTGCGTCACGAATTCCGTGACCCCCAACGACATCTCGTTAGCAATGTCGTTGCGTGTAAAGTGGCCTTTACACTTCTGGAGCTTGCATCAACACAATAACATACACTAATAACAGTTACATATCCTGAAAGGGCTGCCCAAGCCCTATTTTACAACATTATTATAGTATGGTACACAACTAGGGCTTATTTTTGGAGTAGGGCTTACAGTATATATGGTAGATATACCAGCGATTATACTGTATGGGGTATATGAAATAATACTACCAGGACTAGGGTGGGCATAACTGTACAATAGAAGGGTTGTTTGTGATGTAAGTAACTGGGTGTAAGTAACTATTGTACCTGGATGGGGGGTGAGCATGATTATGCCGTAAGTGGTCTTTGTGATTATGCTACCAGCAGAAGTACAGATTGTAAGTACACCACAGGGAGGCGGGGATCAAAATAATTGTATTGCAAGGGTGTAGGTAAGCACACTAGTGGGGACGTAGAAGATCACAAAGTGAGGGGTATCTAATTATGCTACAGGGGGAGATGAAATCACTATACAGTAAGGTACATATGATCACGAAGGCGGGGATGTATGGAATTGTACTATGGGGAGTAGTGATACTTATGTTATACTGTGATGATTCGGCCCTGGTGATAAGGGCCTAGGCAGATCTGTGCAGATGATAATCTAGTCTATTATGTTACAGCTCCACTGCCCTCACCTGACAGGTATGTTGTTTTTATTTCAGGGGACACCACTAAAATGCCAGTGTCATGTGCTGCCTCAGGGTGCAAATCACGGTATACTCTGGAGGCCAGAGAGAAGGGAATAACATTTCACAGGTATCTTGCATCTTCTGTACATTTTACCAAGATTGAAGGTTACAGGGAATTTGTCAATTGATTCATGAAGTCTTAGGCTATGTGTACACGTAGTGTTTGTCCCTGCAGAAATTTCTGCAGCGATTTGAACAGCACACGTGCGCTTCAAATCGCTGCAGAAAGAGTCCGTAATGAAAAAAAAAACCCAAAAAACCCCGATTCCATGCGCTCTGAGTGCAGCCCCTCCCATAGACAGAACGGGGACTGCATGCAGAGCGCAGGAAAGAAGTGACATGTCACTTCTTAGAACGCGCGCTTCGGGCAGCAGCCGAAGCACTGCGCTCTAATACACCACGTGCACACGTCTCCTGCATAATCTTCATAGATTATGCTGGGGACGCAGGACGCATGCAGTTACGCTGCGGTGCAGATCGCAGCGTAACTGCATGCAAATACACAACGTGCGCACATTGCCTTATGGGAAGAGACTAGTCCCACTCCTCTCCGCCCTGCTCCAGGTGATTGACAGATCTCTCCCTATGTACACACATACTTGCTCTTCAAACTGTTAGTTTTTTTTCTGAAATACCTTGCAGCAAGTCTCTAAGGCTAGTTTCACACTTGCGTTTTTTTCCTTCAGTCGAAATCTGCCGTTTTGGAAAACAGCGAAAGCCATTAACGGATTCCGCTGCTTCCCATAGACTTGTATGGATGACGGATTGCGACTGATGGTCCTGCGCTGCATCCGCCAACCGACGCTGCGTTGCATCCACTGGGCGGAAAGAATGCAGCATGTAGCGTTTTTCTGCGCTTCCCAGAGTGTAAAAAAAATGCAATGTGCTGGATTCCGTCGGCTTCCGTCATTTTTATAATGGAAGCCTATGGTGGCGGAATCCGTCATTTGGATTCCTGTGACGGATCAGTTTTTACACAACTGCGCATGCTCAGTTGAGTAATTGTTAAAAAACAAAAGCTACAACGGATTCTGTTGTTTTGCAGTATCCGTCGCATCAGTTGTGCCACTATATGCAATGCATCTGTTACATCCGTCACACAACGCAATGCTACGGATGCCGCGCATCGCAAGTGTGAAACTAGCCTAATTCCGGCTGCCTGTGGTTTGGGCATCAAGAATCAAGTGACAGGTTCCCTTGAAGAATAACTGGCTGATTGCCGAGGGTCACACCACTTGGATCCCCGCAGATCTTGAGAGTGTGGCTCAGCTGAGCTATATCTGAATAGACTAAGGGCTCAGTTCCACTTGAGTTTTGCATGGTCGATTTGCAATCTGATAAAACATTGGATTGCTCTCTCTAGTGCAAAACTATGGGGCATGGTCCATCTACGATTCATTTCTCATGCCATATCGGCATGAGAAATGAATCGCAGCATGTTGCATTTGGCAGGGAATCTCTGCTCACACGCACCCATACAAGTCTATGGGAGTGAGTGAAACATCGCACTGCACTTGCATGTCATCCAACCGCGGTGCGATGTACGCAGAGACAGGCCGGGGAGGAAATTGGGAGAAAGTGCTCCCTCCCTCTTCTCCGCAGCTGGGACCCGATCGCAAGATCACATCACAGTCACATGACCCTCAGCTGATGCTTGCAGCAGAGGGTCATTAGCATATCGCTTCCGATGATCTTGAATCGGAAGCTATGTGCAAGTGGAACCGAGGCCCATACGTGAACCTCTGCTCCATTCATTGTCTATGGGTCTGCTGTAAAAAGCTGAGGACTGCGCTTGGCTATTAAGTGCTGCTGCTCAGAGAGAAAATTCATTTCCAAATATAATGCAAATAGTCGAATGAAAAGTGCAAATATACACAGGATAGCCCTTATGTTTCAGTTGGCTACATTTTATCAGGTACAATTTTAGCAGAAAATAGAACGGTGCCACTTTTCCATTACAGAGAATCTGTCACCAGATTTTTTGCTACTGTATCTGAGAGCAGCATAATATAGAGACAGAGACCCTGATTCCAGCGATGTGTCACTTACTGGGCTGTTTGCTGTCATTTTAATAAAATCAGTGTTTTTTATACAGAGCTCATGAATATGTTGGACTACCTGGCAGCACACCAAGTAGTCCTCTAATGATAAAATCACTGATTAATCAGCAGTAGATTATCAAAACTACACTAAGCAGCTCAGTAAGTGACACACGGCTGGCATCAGGTTCTCTGCTTCTACAGTATGCTGCTCTCAGATTAGATGGTAAAAATCTGCTGACAGATTCCTTTTAATTGGGCATGAGATAAGGACCCATTCTTGAAATAGGTGTGAATCCCAGAATGTGAGACCTGCATCTCTGACATACATTTATTTATTTAGTTAGTTGAAGTTAATTTCCATAAATTGACATTTTTGGAAAAAAAAAAAAAAGGTTTATTTTGCTTGTTATCTATGGAAGGTTTCCAAGGTCAAATCCTGCCTTGTTGGATAAATGGTGTCGTGCTATGAAAAGAGCAACAAGTACGGGTGAGCTATGGACGCCATCCAGATACCAGCGACTGTGCAGCCTCCACTTTCAGCAATCTTGCTTTGACACGACCGGGCAGACAAAGCGGCTCAGAGATGATGTCATACCCAGTATTTTTAATTTTCCAGAAGACACCCAGGTAAATGTGCGAGGATTACATTCTCTACACTGTCCTCATATTCTTCTCTTCCCTGAGTAATTCCTTGTATGAACTGCAGAAATTTGTGTACTGCAGGAAACAGCGGAAGATACAGATTTAGGCTGCGTTCACATGTCCAGTAACCATTCCTGAGAACGGATCCAGTTGCAATCCGTTGGCAAAAAAGGTGTTCAAACACTCCTTTTTATGTCCACTTTTAAATAATTGATTTCAGCTGGATCTGTTGTTTTTTTGTTCTTTTTTTTTTTTTAACATGGAAGTCTATGGAAAATGGATCCGCTAACTGATGCTAATTAGCCATCAATAATTCTTTCATTTGTAAAGGATCCGTTTTTTTCTTACCGCACCTGTTTCACATGGAAGATAAATAGCAATCCATTAACTGATCCTTTTTCCATAGATTCCAGTGTTTAAAAAAAAAAAACCCAAAACGGATCCTGCCAAAATCAAATTTATTTTTTTACATTTTTTTTCAGAACGGACAAAAAGGTTGTGTCTGCACACCTTTTTTGCCAATAATTGCTGCTTAATCCATTCTAACAAATGATTACTGGACTTCTGATCCTAGCCTTAGGCTGCTTTCACACTACGTTCCTCTCCCTGTTTAGTGGTCCCATTGGAGCTTCTGTCCGAACCCCCCCCCCCCACTGGGCCACTGATTATAATGGTGCAGATGTAGTCACCGTGTGCTCGGTCTTGCACCATTTTCGGGAGTATACACTTACTGGAGGCAGACACCCAGATCAGTCTACTAAGTCTGGTTGTCCATTTCCAATAGGCGTATACTCCTGAAATTGGTGTACTACAAAGCACATGGTAACACCGTCTGCACCATTATGGTCAGTGACCCCTTTGTAATATTCACCTGAAACCCGTTTTGCTGAGAGTTCAGACGGAATGGAGGAACGCAGTGTGAAAGCAGCCTTAGGAGATTCAACCATCATCCATTCTCTCATCATTCACTAAATACAGTGCAAAGAACTGGCACGTGTTAGTATGTTTATCACTACAATGTAACCCCAATCGGACGCAATGGTACGTGTTGGAGATTGTGCGTGCACGTCAGGAGCAGGGCTTAATTGACAGCCAAGGCTGACCCTAGCTGTTTCCTAGTTGTTTAACCTTTTAGATATCGTGGTCAATAGCATCTACATCATGTAGAAAACTGTTAGGAGGAGGGCTTTGAGTTGTCATGGCAACTCATGTCAATAAAATGACTGTGAGATATGATGGCTTGTTAGTGTAACTCACACTCACAGGTCTAATACCCTGCACAGCCTAAGTATTGCGAGGACGCTATTTCAGGCAGGATCCACCTGATGGAGATGGCGTGTGCATAGCACATACTCTACAGCTTGTCTAACATTTCTCCTAACTCTACGCATGTACTGTACAGTGGGGTTTTTGTCTAAATTTCCCAAAAATGTGAGTCAGACAAAGTCGCCAGTGGAACCGTTCAATGTAACGTGGCAGGTGTTTCGGTGCTGTACCTTCTCTTTAGGAATTCACAAAACCAAAGTCAACCACAATTTTATTCACGACTAAAAAGACGGTCACTGCCAGAACAAAGGCCATACTGGATCCAAATGTCTCCTTCTGCCTCATTCCTGTGAATGGTTTTGTCACACAGTCAGTGGATTAGATGGAAACCAAATGTAAGTGCTCTGTGTACAGCACAGGATAAATGTGAACTGTAAGTTATCAAAATGTTATGTACCCCAAAATGTTATCAATAAAAACTTCAACTCAACTCACAAAAGCAAGTACCCCTCAGGTCCATCATCTGCCAACAGAGATGGCACATTACTGGTGGCACAAAGGTCTCCAAAAAGTGACATTTGCCACCCTCAACACCCCCACCACCATAAAAAAAAATATATATATATGGTGCCAGTCTCCAGAAACAAAGGCAACAAAAGCTGCACAAAATCTGCAATGCCAACTGCTTACTTATTGTTGGGAATGGGGTCATTTGAGGGGGGTTTCTACTGTTCTGTCATCTTGGTGATTGTACAAATGGCACCTGCAAACTATTCCAGGAAAATCTGCACTCCGAAAGTCACATTTCCTTGCTATGTGGCCAAACAGAAATTACTATAACATGTGAGGTATTGCTGCATTCATTGGAAATTGTGTAACAAATATTAGGGTCCAATTTTACATATTCCACCCTGTGAAAAGGAAACATTTGGAGGTAAAACAACATTTTAGTGGTGAAAATATCATATTAAAGTTTATTCATATGTGTATGTATACTAGTAAATATACATATATTCATCTTTGGGTGTAGTAAGCCTGCTGACACCTCATGTACTTCACAGAATTTTATACCATTAGGCCCTGAACATTTAAGGAAAAATAAATATAATGGCTTTATATATATATATATATATATATATATATATATATATATATATATATATATATATATATATATATATATATATATATATATATATATATATATATATATATATATATATATATATATATATATATATATATATATATATGTATGTGTGTGTGTATATATATATATATATATATATATATATATATATATATTACAGTATATTCATTCATTCAATCAATCTTTTTTTATTTATTATTACTTTTCTGTACATCTTCAGGGCCTAATGGTATAAAATTCTGCTATACATGAGATGTCAGCAGGCTATGTCTCCAGGTGGATTCATTGGGAGTTGTAGTTTGTTAAATGGGGTCTGCTGTTCTGGCACCTCGGGGGCTATGCACCCCAAAATGGTATTCATTCCTTATTGAGCTTTGCCATGTGCCCAAACAGTAGTTTGTGACCACATCTGGGGTATGCACTTTGTATTGCATTTTCTCCAATTACCCCGTTTTGAAAATTAAAATGTAGGGCTAAAGCAGCGTTTAGTGCAAAAATATAGTTTAGCTCTTACTGCTAACCTAACTTTTATAAAATTGTGTGAATCTCCTGTTTTGTTTTTTTCTGACATATTCCCTCAATTTTTTCCCGCACCGTCAAAAAGTTACGGTACGTGGCCCTTGAAAGAAAAAAAAAAAAGTTTTGTAAAGTTTGTTGAGAAAAATGAAAAACCTGCTAATGCTATCATAAGTAGACCTATCTTATAGGGGTTATCCGGCTTATTTTACTTAATTTCTTATTACACTATTGGGCTACATTGGGGCAGGTAAGTAGATAGTAACTACTTAACTGCCCTGCTGTCAGCCCCTCTCCCCAGCTCAGAGCGGTCATGTCACGATGACTGGGCATGCACTTATGCTGCCTTTTCGACGGATATCCCAGCCGAAATCATGTAGCCGCCGTGCTGGGCGGGTACATGGTGCTGGAGTCCACGCCCCCTCCTCCCTGCACCCTTTCCACCTCTCTGCACTTTCCCCACATCCCATAGTGCAGGGGTCTCTCTGCCCATACACTGCATGTAGCCCCTCATGTTGCTGGTGGCGCACAGGCAGTGGTCCCCTTGCTGAATGCTGCCTGTGCTGGGGCCAGTCAGCGCTGTATATCAGATGACTGATTCCTGGGCGCTCTGCAGATGGGAGCGCTGTATACAGCGATGATCATCCACCGTCCAATCAGAGGCCAGCAGCAGATCATTGCAGTAGCGTATACAGAGCTCGGCTCTGCAGAGAGCCCTGGAATCTGCATCTGATATAAACCGCTGACTGCACAGCCCCCTACAGGGGCCGCGATCAGCAAGGAGGGGGCTGCGGCCGCAAGAGGCAGGACATAGGGCACCGAGGGAACGAGGACAGGTAAGAAGGATTTGTTTCTTCTTGTGTGTGCGCGAAGACTGGCAGACTAGGGGGCAATTCTACAGGACAGAGCATTGCTACAAGAGGAGGAGCCCAAGGGGACATTACTACAGGATGGGCAGAAGGATGGGACAGGGATGGGCACAGTACTATAGTATGGGGACAGGGAAAGGGGACACTACTATATTATATGTGCGGTGGATATGAGGATCACTGTTCTGTACTACCAATGATTGGAAATACAGAGCAGTGATATCTCATCTGTGACAGAACAATCACCGCACATATAATGTAGTAATGTGCCTATCTTTTCTGGAGCGATGAGAGGTCAGTGCTGACTGACACCTAATGAGTGTGCAGGGGGCGGGGCTGGACAGTGAGGCCGGACAGTGCCAGCTCTGACTGTGAGGTTTGGCACAGGAAGTTATCATGTTTGGTTGAGCTGCAGGTAAACAAAGAGCTGCAGAGAATAAAGGGATAATCCATACCTCCCAACCGTCCCGGATACAGCGGGACAGTCCCTCTTCTGAGCCTTTGATCCCGGGTCCCGCCCGTGAGGCTGTTTATCCCGGGCTCCACCCACCCACTGTAGCCCCGCCTCGCTGTTTCTCCCTTCTATTCATTACAGAGCCGACCGCGCACCTACTCCTGTGACTGCTGCTGAGGTATGAATCACCCCCTGCAGCAGAGCGACCCCTCCCTGCAGCAGAGCGATCCCCCCCTCCCCCAGAGCCGACCCCCCCAGTCCTGGAGCCTGCGTTTGTCTGCAGCTGTTCTCTGATTCCCCGTGTGCGGCTTCTCACTGCTGCAGATACACGGGGAGTCAGGACGCTGAGGAGACCGTGCAATCAGCACTTCTCTCTCCTGCAGATAGCACTGGCCAGTAATAACCTATGCAGAGTGACATCTGCAGGCTTCTATTAGCTTACCGATCAGTGGTCTCCTGCCTGTGGAGCAGAGCTGCTGGGTCCTAGCTTCCCAACAACTTCAGCTCTGCTTTATCCTGGCTGCCCTACCAGTTAAAGGGAACATGTCAGCAGAAATTTCACAATAAAAGTAATAGATTCCCCTCTGCAGCTCCTGGGCTGCTTCTAGAAAGGTTCCTGTTGCTATCGTGCCCCCTTTGAGACCTACAAAAATACTTTATGAAGTCTTACCTTTTTGTATGCAAATGTGTTTTTATGGTCACGGGGGCGGGCTGTCTGGCGTCCGTTATTCCCCCTCCTGCCGCTTTACGCAGTCCCCCATTGCTCATTTACATACACAAGAACGCCTTCCTCATGTAACTGTCCTCCCGAAGATTTGCGCATGTGAACGCTTTTTCAGGTGATTGCGCAGGCACGAGATTATGGGCGGCGCTGTGATTGTCATCAACAGCGTTAACCAAGTACCCGCCCATAATCTCGTGCCCGCACTTTTCCCTCTGACTCCACCGTTATGCGCAAGTGCTGGCCATATGAACCATGTTACCTATTACCGCTTGCACGAGATTATGGGCGGGTACTTGGATGACTTTGCTGATGACAATCACAGCGCCGCCCATAATCTCGCGCCCACGGTAATAGGTAACATGGTTCATATGGACAGTGCTTGCGCATAACGGTGGAGGCAGAGTGAGAAGCGCGGGCACGAGATTATGGGCAGGTACTTGGATGACGCTGCTGATGACAATCACAGCGCCGCCCATAATCTCGCGCCCATGGTAATAGGTAACGTGGTTCATATGGCCAGTGCTTGCGCATAACGGTGGAGGCAGAGTGAGAAGCGCGGGCACGAGATTATGGGCAGGTACTTGGATGACGCTGCTGATGACAATCACAGCGCCGCCCATAATCTCGCGCCCATGGTAATAGGTAACGTGGTTCATATGGCCAGTGCTTGCGCATAACGGTGGAGGCAGAGTGAGAAGCGCGGGCACAAGATTATGGGCAGGTACTTGGATGACGCTGCTGATGACAATCACAGCGCCGCCCATAATCTCGCGCCTGCGCAATCACCTCAAAAGCGTTCACACTTTGCACAGTGCTCAGTCCCGCGAGAGTGGCACTGGGCATGCACAAAACTTCAGGAGGACAGTTACATGAGGAAGGCGTCCTCATGTATGGAAATGAGCAATGGGGGATGGCGTACAGCGGTAGGAGGGGGAATAACGGACGCCAGGCAGCCCGCCCCCGTGACCATAAAAACAGATTTGCATACAAAAAGGTAAGACTTCATAAAGTATTTTTTTAGGTCTCAAAGTGGGCACAATAACAACAGGAACCTTTCCAGAATGCAGCCCAGGAGCTGCAGAGGGGAATCTTTTATTTTTTTTGCTAAATTTCTGGTGACAGTTTCCCTTTAAAGGGAACCTATCAGGTGCAATCTGCACTCAGAGCCAGGAGCAGTTCTGGGTGTATATTGCTAATCCCTGCCTAACCGTCCCTGTATACACTAGCATAGATAAAGGCATCTATAGAAAAAGTATTTTTAAAGAGCTTATATCTTATGCTAATTAGCGCGGGGACTAGTCCCAAGGGCGTTACTTCACTTGGCTAGTCGGCTCACATAGCGTATTAGTACTCACACAGGGGCGTAATAACATGCTAACATGCTATGCGAGCCGACTAGCCAAGTGAAGTAACGCCCTTCGGACTAGTCCCCGCGCTCATTAGCATAAGATATAAGATCTTTAAAAATATTTGTTCTTGATCTCTTTATCTATGCTAGTGTATACAGGGACGGTTAGGCAGGGATTAGCAATATGTGCCCAGAACTGCTCCTGGCTCTGAGTGCATATTGCACCTGACAGGTTCACTTTAAAGGGAACCTGTCACCAGATTTGGGGCCTATAAGCTGCGGCCACCACCAGCGGGATCTTATGTACACATTCTAACATGCTGCATACCTCCCAACCGTCCCGGATACAGCGGGACTTTCACGCTTTACGTTGTTTGTCCCGTTGCCACGGGCGGGACGGCCGGCTCCCGGGCTCCGCCCACCCACTCTCTCTCCGCCTCCCTGCTTTTCCCTCCTACCATCCTAGTAGACGTGGCATAGAGAGGAGCGCTGCCTGTGCTGCTGCTGGTACAGTAAACTAATCTCCCCAGCGCTGATTTCCCTCCCTCCCCCCTCACCCCCGGCCGGAGCCTGTCTGTGCGGTCGGCCGGCCGCCTGTCTGTGCGGTCGGCCGGCCGCCTGTCTGTGCGGTCGGCCCGCCACCTGTCTGTGCGGGCGCCCCCCTGCCGCCTGTCTGTGCGGGCGCCACCCGCCGCCTGTCTGTGCGGGCGCCCCCCGCCGCCTGTCTGTGCGGGCGCCCCCCTGCCGCCTGTCTGTGCGGGCGCCCCCCTGCCGCCTGTCTGTGCGGGCGCCCCCCTGCCGCCTGTCTGTGCGGGCGCCCCCCTGCCGCCTGTCTGTGCGGGCGCCCCCCGCCGCCTGTCTGTGCGGGCGGCCCGCCGCCTCATTGTGCGGGCAGCCGGCCGCCTCTCTGTGCGGGCGGCTGGCCGCCTCTCTGTGCGGGCGGCCCGCCGCCTGTCTGTGAAGGCGGCCGGCCGCCTGTCTGTGAAGGCGACCGGCCGCCTCACTGTGCGGGCGACCGGCCGCCTCACTGTGGCTGCCTGCGTGTCCGTGCTGGAGGCCCGCCGGCTGCCTGCGTGTCCGTGCTGGAGGCCCGCCGGCTGCCTGCGTGTCCGTGCTGGAGGCCCGCCGGCTGCCTGCGTGTCCGTGCTGGAGGCCCGCCGGCTGCCTGCGTGTCCGTGCTGGAGGCCCGCCGGCTGCCTGCGTGTCCGTGCTGGAGGCCCGCCGGCTGCCTGCGTGTCCGTGCTGGAGGCCCGCCGGCTGCCTGCGTGTCCGTGCTGGAGGCCCGCCGGCTGCCTGCGTGTCCGTGCTGGAGGCCCGCCGGCTGCCTGCGTGTTTGTGCTGAATGGGTGTGGATGGGGAGTGGATATGGGCGTGACTGTGAAATGGGTGTGGTTAGGGGGCGTGGCCTAAAAATTTGCCGCGGCACGCTACGCGCGCCGCAAACTTTGTCCCTCTTTTCCTTCTTTAAAAGTTGGGAGGTATGGATAATCCAAGAGGACCAAAAGTTAGAAAACAAAAAAAAAATAATGTAGGGATGATTTTTATGACCATACAGCACATATTAGCTTAAAAAAGATTTTGGCGTTTATGTCGGATAACTCCTTTTAAATGTTATTTAATCTCCGTATATGGGATAAAATCACTTTGGGGATAGGTTACTCTGATGGAAAAGAGTCTCTTGCTGCAAAGTATTACAATGGGGATTCTTTTATTCTGACAATATGTTTCAACGCTGTATTGGCATCTTTTTCAAGTCACAAAAATGTGAAATGGGCGGCAAGTTACATGTGGACTGCCCATTCAGCGGTGAGTAGAGAAATAAAAAAACAAAAGCAAAAAAAACATTAATGGAAAACAAGTTTATAATTTGAGGGGAAATGAACTAATTTCCATTACTATGTTTTTTGTTTTTAAATGTAGCAGAGCTCAGAAAGCAATCCCTGCCTGCACCACAGCTCTCTATATAAATTGTCTATTGACCGTGAGCTGCTTATCAGAGGAGGGGATGTGGTCAGCTTAGCAGTCATGTGAGACCTAGTTTGGGCAATGATAATGTCTCTGTGATAAAATAATCATTATACGTAAACAGGACACAGCTGGATAAGTGACACTTCGCTGAAATCAATGTTTTAACCTCTACCTCATGCTGTCCTCTGATTACATAGCAAAAATCTGCTGACCTTCTCTTTAGGTTACTCCATTTAATAAAAACAATTTTGTAAACGTAATCCCATAATGTATCACATAAAGCGGCTTCATTTGCTTCACTTCAGAGGGACATAATATTTCACTTCATATTTTTCATTTTAAATTTGATGATTTTTTCAGCAGAAAATTGAAATGTCTGAAACCAAAGTTTTAGAGACATCTACACCCCCTATGAATGATGCTCATATTGTAACTGAGACAGAAGTTGGAAGATCAGTGGTCATTATACAGTCTACTGCGGAATCAAGCATGCACGGCCAACTACAGTTACAGGTATGCTAATATCCGTTAGCTTCCAAATAATGCAATCTGACTAATTACCAACTTTAAGGTAAAACAAATCTGTCACTGGACGGATCACTTTTTATAAAGGATACCGTAAACAAACAGGTAAGTGTAGGCAGTAAGAGTATTTGCTGAAAAAAAGTTTTACAAAGTTTGTAAAATATTCTGTTTTTTAATTCCTCACCAGCAGTATACGACTGGGGTGTCAAGGACCCACCAGTAATAGTGACTTTGGATGCCCACTGTTTAGCTACATTACCCTCATTCACAAATGTATCTCTGCTTCTATATAATATATTGGGCAGTTTATTACATGAAGGATTAGATGCTGCCTTTGGCGGCACATGGTGACTCCCATGTATTTGGTCAACTATTGCTCATTTTGGGGGTAAGTGGTTACTGCAGAAGGCTAGAAAGAAAAAACAGCTCACCTATCACAGTGCACGGACCATCACCCCAGGGAAACAGAACTGCACAGAGGGGTAAGGGGGCAAGGGGTAAGTGGTCACTACTGTAAAGAGGGGTAAGGGGGCAAGGGGTAAGTGGTTACTACTGCACAGAGGGGTAAGGGGGCAAGGGGTAAGTGGTTACTACTGCACAGAGGGGTAAGGGGGCAAGCGGTAAGTGGTTACTACTGCACAGAGGGGTAAGGGGCCAAAGGGTAAGTGGTTACTACTGCACAGAGGGGTAAAGGGTAAGTGGTTACTACTGCACTGAGGGGTAAGGGGTAAGTGGTCACTACTGCACAGAGGGGTAAGGGGTCAAGGGGTAAGTGGTTACTACTGCACAGAGGGGTAAGGGGGCAAGGGGTAAGTGGTTACTGCTGCACAGAGGGGTAAGGGGTAAGTGGTTACTACTGCACAGAGGGGTAAGGGGGCAAGGGGTAAGTGGTTACTACTGCACAGAGGGGTAAAGGGTAAGTGGTTACTACTGCACTGAGAGGTAAGTGGTTACTACTGCAAAAAGGGGTAAGGGGTAAGTGGTTACTGCTGCACAGAGGGGTAAGGGGTAAGTGGTTACTACTGCACAGAGGGGTAAGGGGGCAAGGGGTAAGTGGTTACTACTGCACAGAGGGGTAAGTGGTTACTACTGCACAGAGGGGTAAGGGGCCAAAGGGTAAGTGGTTACTACTGCACAGAGGGGTAAGTGGTTACTACTGCACAGAGGGGTAAAGGGTAAGTGGTTACTACTGCACTGAGGGGTAAGTGGTTACTACTGCACTGAGGGGTAAGGGGCAAAGGGGTAAGTGGTTACTACTGCACAGAGGGGTAAGGGGCCAAGGGGTAAGTGGTTACTACTGCACAGAGGGGTAAGGGGCCAAAGGGTAAGTGGTTACTACTGCACAGAGGGGTAAGTGGTTACTACTGCACTGAGGGGTAAGGGACAAAGGGGTAAGTGGTTACTACTGCACTGAGGGGTAAAGGGTAAGCGGTTACTACTGCACTGAGGGGTAAGGGGTAAGTGGTTACTACTGCACTGAGGGGTAAGGGGTAAGTGGTCACTACTGCAAAGAGGGGTAAGGGGTCAAGGGGTAAGTGGTTACTACTGCACAGAGGGGTAATGGGGCAAGGGGTAAGTGGTTACTGCTGCACAGAGGGGTAAGGGGTAAGTGGTTACTACTGCACAGAGGGGTAAGGGGGCAAGGGGTAAGTGGTTACTACTGCACAGAGGGCTAAGGGGGCAAGGGGTAAGTGGTTACTACTGAACAGAGGGGTAAGGGGCCAAGGGGTAAGTGGTTACTACTGCACAGAGGGGTAAGGGGGCAAGGGGTAAGTGGTTACTACTGCACAGAGGGGTAAGTGGTTACTACTGCACAGAGGGGTAAGGGGCCAAAGGGTAAGTGGTTACTACTGCACAGAGGGGTAAAGGGTAAGTGGTTACTACTGCACTGAGGGGTAAGTGGTTACTACTGCACTGAGGGGTAAGGGGCAAAGGGGTAAGTGGTTACTACTGCACTGAGGGGTAAAGGGTAAGCGGTTACTACTGCACTGAGGGGTAAGGGGTAAGTGGTTACTACTGCACTGAGGGGTAAGGGGTAAGTGGTCACTACTGCAAAGAGGGGTAAGGGGTCAAGGGGTAAGTGGTTACTACTGCACAGAGGGGTAAGGGGGCAAGGGGTAAGTGGTTACTGCTGCACAGAGGGGTAAGGGGTAAGTGGTTACTACTGCACAGAGGGGTAAGGGGGCAAGGGGTAAGTGGTTACTACTGCACAGAGGGGTAAAGGGTAAGTGGTTACTACTGCACTGAGAGGTAAGTGGTTACTACTGCAAAAAGGGGTAAGTGGTTACTGCTGCACAGAGGGCTAAGGGGGCAAGGGGTAAGTGGTTACTACTGAACAGAGGGGTAAGGGGCCAAGGGGTAAGTGGTTACTACTGCACAGAGGGGTAAGGGGGCAAGGGGTAAGTGGTTACTACTGCACAGAGGGGTAAGGGGCCAAGGGGTAAGTGGTTACTACTGCACAGAGGGGTAAGTGGTTACTACTGCACAGAGGGGTAAGGGGCCAAAGGGTAAGTGGTTACTACTGCACAGAGGGGTAAGGGGCCAAGGGGTAAGTGGTTACTACTGCACAGAGGGGTAAGGGGCCAAGGGGTAAGTGGTTACTACTGCACAGAGGGGTAAGGGGGCAAAGGGTAAGTGGTTACTACTGCACAGAGGGGTAAGGGGTAAGTGGTTACTACTGCATAGAGGGGTAAGGGGGCAAGGGGTAAGTGGTTACTACTGCATAGAGGGGCAAGGGGGCAAGGGGTAAGTGGTTACTACTGCACAGAGGGGTAAGGGGCCAAGGGGTAAGTGGTTACTACTGCACAGAGGGGTAAGGGGGCAAGTGGTAAGTGGTTACTACTGCATAGAGGGGTAAGGGGGCAAGGGGTAAGTGGTTACTACTGCACAGAGGGGTAAGGGGACAAGGGGTAAGTGGTTACTACTGCACAGAGGGGTAAGGGGCCAAGGGGTAAGTGGTTACTTCTGCACAGAGGGGTAAGGGGCCAAGGGGTAAGTGATTACTACTGCACAGAGGGGTAAGTGGTTACTACTGCACAGAGGGGTAAGGGGCCAAAGGGTAAGTGGTTACTACTGCACAGAGGGGTAAAGGGTAAGTGGTTACTACTGCACTGAGGGGTAAGTGGTTACTACTGCACTGAGGGGTAAGGGGGCAAGGGGTAAGTGGTTACTACTGCACAGAGGGGTAAGGGGCAAGGGGTAAGTGGTTACTACTGCATAGAGGGGCAAGGGGGCAAGGGGTAAGTGGTTACTACTGCACAGAGGGGTAAGGGGCCAAGGGGTAAGTGGTTACTACTGCACAGAGGGGTAAGGGGGCAAGTGGTAAGTGGTTACTACTGCATAGAGGGGTAAGGGGGCAAGGGGTAAGTGGTTACTACTGCACAGAGGGGTAAGGGGACAAGGGGTAAGTGGTTACTACTGCACAGAGGGGTAAGGGGCCAAGGGGTAAGTGGTTACTTCTGCACAGAGGGGTAAGGGGCCAAGGGGTAAGTGGTTACTACTGCACAGAGGGGTAAGTGGTTACTACTGCACAGAGGGGTAAGGGGCCAAAGGGTAAGTGGTTACTACTGCACAGAGGGGTAAAGGGTAAGTGGTTACTACTGCACTGAGGGGTAAGTGGTTACTACTGCACTGAGGGGTAAGGGGGCAAGGGGTAAGTGGTTACTACTGCACAGAGGGGTAAGGGGCCAAGGGGTAAGTGGTTACTACTGCACAGAGAGCCACCAGGGAATTCATCTGTTCCTCTGTTGGCCAAGTGTGCTCACTATTGGTGAATTATCTTGTGATAGTGCTGGGGAATTAAAACATAAAGTAAATTAGAAAGCTGCATAACTTCAAAATGACCAAATACTGTTTATGTGTGACACTTGGTGGGGGGGCTTTAACCCCTCACCATTGTGAATATAGGTACAGGTTTAAAGCTCCTGCTTCTGCAGTCTAGAAGGATCAGAACCGGTACAGGCTGCCACTGAGGAGAAACCAGGAGCGGTTTATAGCTTCTTCTTCCATCTTTGTGCCCACTTACCTGTGTGTGCACAATAATTACTGAATGGAGGAAGTGGCTACCTCTGTCCCTGCCTCCAATGTAGCTAGCGATCTCCAGTTGCTCCCTGGTATGGTAGAGCTGCTTGGTCTTGGTGATCATACACCAGCTCTGTCATTAATGGGTTATTCCTATCTCCACGATTCTATCCCAATATGTAGTAGGTGTAATAATAATAAAATTAGCAAATACCTCCAATAAAAAAGTAGTATAGCTTTCCTGATATTTAAGCTATGTTACTTACCTCATGTGCAGGCATATCAGTAGTTTAGGTATCCATGGTTACAACCACTAAGCACTAACTGTCCCTATATGCGTGGCTGTAACCATGGAAACTTACTGCAATGCCCTGCACATGAGGTAAGTGACATAGCTTTTCGGAAGAACTACACTGTGTGCAGAATTAAGTTGTATTTTAGAGGATTTTTTTTATTATTGATCAACCACTATGTTCTCAATCAGCCCAAAAGACTCATAAATATCAAAGCTTAATATTTTTGGAAGTTGGAGTGTTTTTTTTTTTTTTTTTTTTTTTAAGATTTGGCTATCTTAGGAGGATATCAGTTTGTGCAGGTAACTATTACTGTGCAGAATTATTAGGAAACTTAATAAAAACCAAATATATTTCCATCTCACATGTTTATTTTCACAGGATAAACCAATATAACTGCACAAAAATTTAGAAATAAACATTTCTCACATGCAAAAACAAAACCCCAAAAAATTAGTGACCGATATAGCCACCTTTCTTTATGATAACAGTCAACAGCCTACCATCCATAGATTCTGTCAGTTGCTTGATATGTTTATGATCAACATTGCGAGCAGCAGCCACCACAGCCTCCCAGACACTGTTCCGAGAGGTGTACTGTTTTCCTTCCCTGTAGATCTCACATTTTATGAGGGACCACAGGTTCTCTATGGGGTTCAGATCAGGTGAACAAGGGGGCCATGTCATTATTTCTTCATCTTTTAGACCTTTACTGGCCAGCCACGCTGTGGAGTAGTTGGATGTATGTGATGGAGCATTGTCCTGCATGAAAATCATGTTTTTCTTGAACGATGCCGACTTCTTCCTGTACCACTGCTTGAAGAAGTTGTCTTCCAGAAACTGGCAGTAGGTCTGGGAGTTGAGCTTCACTCCATCCTCAACCTGAAAAGGTCCCACAAGTTGATCTTTGATGATCCCAGCCCATACCAGTGCCCACCTCCACCTTGCTGGCGTCTGAGTCGGATTGGAGCTCTCTGCCCTTTACTGATCCAGCCTCTGGCCCATCCATCTGGCCCATCAAGAGTCACTCTCATTTCATCAGTCCATAAAACCTTTGTAAATCAGTCTTAAGATATTTCTTGGCCCAGTCTTGATGTTTTATTTTATGTTTCTTGTTCAAAGATGGTCGTTTTTCAGCCTTCCTTACCTTGGCCATGTCCCTGAGTATGGCACATCTTGTGCTTTTTGATACTCCTGTAACGTTGCAGCTCTGAAATATGGCCAAACTGGTGGCAAATGGCATCTTGGTAGCGTAACGCTTGATTTTCCTCAATTTATGGGCAGTTATTTTACGCCTTTTTTGCCCAACATGCTTCTTGCGACCCTATTGGCTATTTGCCATGAAACGCTTGATTGTTTGGTGATCACGCTTCAAAAGTTTGTCAATTTGAAGACTGCTGCATCCCTCTGCAAGACATCTCACAATTTTGGACTTTTTTAGATTCCATCAAATCTCTCCTCTGACCCATTTTGCCAAAGGAAAGAAAGTTGCCTAATAATTAAGCACACCTTATATAGGGTGTTGATGTCTTTACACCACACCCCTCCTCATTACAGAGATGCACATCACCTGATTTACTTAATTGGTAGTTGGATCTCAAGCCTATACTGCTTGGAGTAGGACAACATGTATACAAATTATCATGTAAGCAAAATACTCATTTGCCTAATAATTCTGCACACAGTGTATACTAAATTTCTAATTAAAGGTATTTGCTAATATTCTTATTACACCTACTACATATTGGGATAGGATTTTGGGGATGGGAATACCCCTTTAACTACTGGCACCAAGTGAGATGTTTTCTCCTGTACATGGGGTCAATATGGATAGTTCCAGTGGAAAAATGCTAAGTGAAAAGAAATATCAAGGTTCCCAAGAAGTTTTTTATGACTTTAAATATTATGTTAAATGTAAGAAAAAAAATAGATTTAAAAGGAGTGTGTCCGACCAAACTGACAGCATAAACTAAGCACATAGCATTGCAGGTGATACATACAGTTTGAACCTTTAATTGATGCCTCCATTCTGCAGACATTAAAGTTTAATCGGACATGCTAATTAGTATGTTCATTGCTCTATTGTTGTGGTGGGGCTGAGGCTCAGTCATCACTGCACCCATTGATTTTGCATGTTCCTTCCTCCCTCATTGGTGACTGATATTACATGGCTTGAGTTTTATCTGCAGACAGTGCTTGTTGCAGGCAAGGCAGCGCTATGTATCACAGGTGAACTATAAATCCTTTTTTTTTTCTTCTTGTACACAATCCGATAAGAGGGAAAACAAAACCATTCTATAAAATCAAGATGATAAAAAGAAGAACAAAAAATGATTTTAGTAGCCCAGAAAGTACAGTTAAGCTAAGCACACGGCTGGGGCCTGCAGTGTCTAGCTGTATGCTTTATCTGTGTTGGGTATCATAATATGGAGGGACCCTATACCAATTTTTATTATTTTTACACCACGATAGGGACAGAATAGCCTGTGCGATTGCAAGCAGTCAGACATGCTGTCACACAAGGTGAGGGCGTGGTCTGACTGCAACCAATCACAATTGTCGGGACAGTCGGTGAGCGGGGGAAGCAGTACAGATGCATGAGGGTAATAATCGGCCCTGGAAGAAGTGTTTCCGCCACCCGGAAGACTGGTAAGTATAGCAAGCTTGCTCTAATCCCCCTATCCCACATACCACCACTTTAAGGCGCCTGCTTCGAGTCCCCATAGACTTATATGGGGATCGGCGTCCAGCCAGATATACTGAATTAGTTTTGGCACAAAATAGCTTTATTTATTTATTTATTTTTTTTTTTTTTTTTTTAAATCCAGATGGACCTGCCGATCTTGGATATCTGCGGGTTTGCTAATTACTAACAATAAGGTTTTGTCACCACCAAATACTACGATGTATAAAAAAAACCAAAGCAGCTTTAGTTAAAGAACAACATACTAAGAAGAGACAAAAACGCAATAAAAATGTTTTAAAAACGCAAGTAACCTAATTTTACATAAAAGGTGCAGAAATTCTGCAACATTACAAACTGCCAAAAACAATAATCATGGAAATGTAGCATTTTAGATATATTTATTTACTAGCTGTAGTACCCGGCGTTGCCCGGGATTGTAACTGTCTCTCTGTCTCTCTCCCAGTCTCTGTCTGTCTGTGTCTGTCTCTTTCCCTGTCTGTCTCAGTCTCTGTGTGTGTCTGTCTCTCTGTCTTTTATCCATGTCTGTCTGTGTTTATCTCTCTCTCTGTGTCAGATTCTGTCTCTCTCTATCTCTGTCTCTATCTCTGTGTCTGTCTCTCTCTATCTTTGTGTCTGTCTCTCTCTATCTCTGTGTCTGTCTGTCTCAGTCTCTGTGTGTGTCTGTGTTTTGTCTATCTTTCTCTGTCTGTCTGTGTGTCTCTCTTTCCCCTTCTGTCTCTTTCCCCGTCTTTCTTTCCTAGTCTGTCTCTTTCCCTTTCCCTCTCTGTCTCTTTCCCTGTCTGCCTTTGTCTGTTTCTCTGTCTGTCTTTCCCTATCTCTTTCCCTCTCTTTCTTTATTTCTGTCTCTTTCCCCTCTGTCTGTCTCTATGCGTCTCCCCACTGACATATTACCTCACACATAAGCTTCTTATACTAAGAATGTCCTTTGTTCCTATAGCAACCAATCACAGCTCCTATTAATAACCTGTAACTCCCAGCTCCATTGACTTTAATGGAGGCAGGTTTTTTGGAGAATAACTGTAAAGCGCACGGTTAAATTTTCCCATCAAAACATAGTCTATGACGTTCCCTGGGTCACATGAGGCGTCTGTGCAAAATTTCGTGATTGCAAATGCAACGGTGCAGATTCCTTTAGCGAATATATATATATATATTACACACACACACTGCTTCATATGTTACATTTTTTTTGTTCCTCAGTGCTTTTCACTTGCTTTCCTATTTGTGGCACTCAACTATGTTGCCTAGTGTCCTTGGAGTGGCCAAAGCCCACCAGGTAAAGTCAACACTTTTTTTTTTTTTCACCAAGTGTCAAGTCTTATACCATCATGAATTGAACATGGAGAAGGAAAATCATTGTAGCCAACTAGAACTGACCCTGGGTTGAAAGACCTTAGAAATCGGGTCAGTGCTGTGTCCCCAATGTATTGAACAATAAATTAAGTACAAAAATCTAATTTTCTGTAGCAGATATGCATACCAGTTTTAACTGCCTATGTGGAATATTTTTAATTTTCAATTACTTCTTTTAATCTTTGAGTATCTACGCTGTTTTCCAGGATCACCCATATTTCATTCCAGATATTGATACTCTAAAAAGAAAGCTCCAAGCATCAGAAGATTCAAGAGCACAAAAAGAGAAGGAACTTAGAAATGCGAAAGACCGAGAGAAGCGTTTACGCCAGACTTGCCTTAGTATTTACCATGAGCTTATCAAGAGAAACTTGTTGAGTTCTGAGCTTCTGGACATTCTTCAGCCTTATGAAGGTAACCTTAAAGAAATTAGAAAAAAAATGTATACACGACGTCGGAGATTTATTAGGCTAAACATACCAGAATTCTGGCGACATCTCTTGACAAAGGGTGTGGTTTAGATGGAAAAGGGACGTGGCTTGAAATGTTGACAATTCAAACTTCGACTTGGCAGTCTAAAATTGGCCAGATTTATAAAACCGCATAAGCCACTATGATAAATTTGGCATGTTTACATGTAAATGGATGGTCAACATGTGCTTTCAATTGAACGTAACTCTTGATATCATCGGTTTGTCATTGTCTGTTTGGCTCATTGATGATCTAAGTGGGAGGAGTAAAGGGAGAACCCCGCTGCCGATGAAGATCCACTGGTCCAAGGACCGTGAGTTGGTGATTTTTTTTATTTGTCAACACGTGTTTCAATCACATGATTTTTTTTTTTTTTTTGTTCTGATGAAGATTGATTCTCAGAAATGCCTTGATAAAATAAAAAATCACCAACTCATTGGATCAGTGCTTCCTCAGCAGCAGCGCAGTTTTTCCCTTTCGTCCTTACACTCAGATCATTTTCTCCAGGGGCGTTGCAGCAGCCGTTTACATACGTTAATAGTAGTTGTGACTCTCACAACTACTCAAGATAAGCCTTGAAACCTACATTAACCCTCCGTGTTTTTCCAGGTAAGTCCCTATTTGCATTCCTTGTCTTTCCAGTTGTTTATTACCTATCGTGGTTTGGCTCATTAATAGCTTCAGTCAAAACAAAGAACTGTTTTTACAAGTGCACTAGGTGTTTTGACTAGTTTTTTCACTTCTCACCCATTGTGATTTATGTAAGTGTATGCTGAAAGACAGGTGTGAGCTGCATCTAAACATTTAGGGTAATGATCGATTGTTCCTAAACATGAGCTTGGAGGAATTTTAGCAGATTGCTCCCTACAAAACAGCTTCAACTTTATGTCTGGGGATTCTATCCCATGAATTGCTCACTTCCAGTTCTTTCACATTTCTACAGGATTAAGGTCAAGACTTTGTTTATTGTTCTTTGACCATTCTTTTGTAGAATAACTTGTGGGCTTTGAGTTGTTCTTGTGCTGTATGATCCATGCTCTTTTGAGACTTCGCTCATGAACAGATGTCCTGACATTTTCTTTTAGAAATGTTCAAATTCAGAATTCATTTTGCCATCAATGGTGGGAAGCAGTCCTGGTCCAGATGCAATGAGGTCCAAAGAATGAAGCTACCACCATGTTTCACAGATGGTACAAGGTTTTTCTTTCACCAAAAAAACTTCACATTTAAACTAAAAATCTCTATTTTGGCTTCGCCTGTGGACGAAACATTGTTTCAATAGCCTTCTGTCTTGTTCAAGTGATCGTGAGAAAACTGCAGACAGGCAGCAAAGTCCTTTTTGAAAAGCGGTGGTTTTCTTCTTGCAATCCTGCCATGCACACCAATCTGGTTCATTTGTCCTAATAGTGGAATTAGGAACATTCACATTATCTACTGTAAGGTAGCCTTTAGCTGCATAGAGGTTACCTTGGGTGTTTTGTGACCTCATGGACTATTCTCCACCAAGCTCTTAAGGCAGCGTTACATGCGCCGATATATCGTGCGATCACATGAACAATCGCACACGCCCCCATCGTTTGTACGTCTTGGGCAATTTGTTGCCCGTGTCGCACAAAGTCGTTAACCCCGTCACACGTACTTACCTCCCGAATGACTTCGCTGTGGGCGGCAAACATCCTCTTCCTGAAGGGGGAGGGATGTTCGGCGCCACAGCGATGTCACACAGCGGCCGCACAATAGAAACGGAGGGACGGAGATGAGCGAGACGTAACATCCCGCCCACCTCCTTCCTTCCGCATTGCCGACGGCCGCAGGTAAGCTGTGTTCGTCGTTCCTGAGGTGTCACATGGAGCGACGTGTGAACTATGAACAACCGGCCCACAGAAGGAGGAACGATTTTATGAAAATGAGTGATGTGTCAACAAGCAACGATAAGGTGAGTATTTTTGCTCGTTAACAGTCGCTCATAGCTGTCACACGCTACGATATGTCAAACAATGCTGGATGTGTGTCACGGAATCCGTGACCCCGACGACATATCGCTCGATATATCGTAGCATGTGACGCTGGCTTTAGAGTGATTTTTGTTGGTTGACCCCTTCTGGAGAGGGTTATAATGGTCATGATTGTGGATTGGTGGAATCCAAACGCTTTAGAGATGGCTTTGTAACCTTTCCCAGCCAGATGATCATCAACCGCTCTTCTTCAGAGGTCCTCAGAAATCTCATTTGCTTTGGCCATGATACATTTCTACAATAGTGAACATCAGACTTTGATTCCTGTCCTTTAAATAACACAACTCGCCCACTCACACAGTCTTCACCCTATTGATTGAAAACATCATACTCTAATTTCATCTTCAAATCATCTGCTAACCTAAACCTAAAGGTTCTCCTATTTTGTCACTGACAGACATGTGATATTGGATCATTTTCCTCAATAAAAAAATGCCAGTAATGTTTGATGTGGTTTTAGGTCTAATTTGTGCAGAAGTCTGAAATATTCTAATTGTTTCCCAAGTTCTCAAATTCGACTGTGAGAATGGAAGACCTGATAAAGCTCGGATGTCTTACCCCAGTTTTCTGTTTATATTGATGAACAAACAAGAAATTGGGGGAACCATATTATGCCAAATCATATAAGCAATATTCATACCTTTTTATTTTGCATCAATAGACATTCCTCTGGAACTTTTCAAAAAGCCTGAATCTGAGTATTCTGCCCAGCAGCGCATGTTTTCCCTGACTTTACAGCTGAATGATCCTTTGTCATACAGATATCTGAGGAAGGAAACCAAGCTCCCACTGCCAGGGCCAAGAAGACTTCGACAGTAAGTGGTGGGAAACTGTAGAGCATGGTTCATACTGGTGTCATGGTTTCAGTTATTATAATTGATAAGGGGGATCTCATCTAAGATGGTGGTAGATCTTGATGGGTCCTTCGTAGCCTGGCTTGACCATTAATACATTGTTTATAATTTTAGGTGGCTGAAGTCAGATCTTGGCGGACCTGGAATTAATTCCTTGGTCCTGAAATCACTGATCCAGAAGAAACCATCACATCCACAGTTGTATTCTCAGGTGTCTCTTATTTTAAGTACATTTTCCATTCAGCAAAATGTTGCTTTTGATTGCCATAGAAATAAACTTGTGGGTTTTGTGAACTTAGGCAAAGGTTGCTCTGGAAGTGGAAGCCAAGATGTAGCTAATGAAGTCCTGATGTTCACGCTTGTTGGAACAACCGGTCATTGGAAAGTCCCTATTGCTTATTTTTATGTGAAATCATTGACTCCACAAGCACAAAAGCAACTTCTTGTTCATGTTTTGCATGAGCTATACGAGAAGAGTTTTGAGGTAATTGTCATATCAATGGACAGAAATGTACGCAATGAAGAAATGTGCACCATGCTGGGCTGCGACTTCACAGATCCCTGGGAACTACAGACACACTTCTCCTTGCCCAACAGAGACTACAGACATTTTGTGGTGTTTGATGTGTGCAATGAACTGCAAACAATCAGTGACATGATAGAAGAGTTTGGCTCCATTCTGAGTCCAGAAGGAGTCATTGCATGGCAGTATATCACTGACTTGATGAACCTGCCTAGAATGTTTCCTCTCGTAGGGGACCTGAAGCTCGAGAAGATGATGCTGTTGTGTAATAAGCTAAGTGATACTGTGGCGAATGCACTGCAGTTTATTCAGGAGTTAAATTCTGAACATTTTCATGGCTTTCGAGCCATTACCAACTTTATAAAGGTAAGTATTTTATTAATTCGATTTAATCCTTTAATGATCTGGGTGTTTTCCATTTTTGCGCTGTTTATAGAAGTGTACTGAAAAAACAGGAAAAAAAAAATAAAAAGATTTTAAGTGGGTTGAAAGTTAAAAATATAAATGCAATTCTGACTTTGGGGGATGAGATGATTATTAAAGGACTAGTAAATCTACTGTCAGGTAGTCCAAGTATTTCTTTATCGCTTCATTGGGGGACACAGAGACCATGGGTTGTATGCTGCTGCCACTAGGAGGCGACACTAAGCAAAAAATAAGGAAACTCCTCCTATGCAGTATACACCCACCAACCGGCAATTGTACCCCAGTTTAAGCTTAGTGTCCATAGGAGGTGGACACACTTGGGGCTGCTCCAGCCCCTCAGGTTTGTATTTTTAATCTTTTCCCCTTTTTCTTTTCAGACACAGCTCGTCGGGCGACAGGGTGTAATTGCTCACCCTGCTCTCCCCCCTAGAGGCCGGTCGCACAGAAGTGGGGTCCGTCCGCCACTTTCGTTGACTTCCGTGCCTGTCTGGCAGGACCCTACCCCCCTAACACTCTCAAGACTGTTTGGGGGGCATCCGCACAGAGGGACAGGCGGATGGTCCTTGCCCCCCTCCCCCTGCACGCCCGCTCTCCACAGCCGGCCTGATCAGGGAGGGGAGACGAAAAAAATCATTGGAAGAACCCCGTCTCCCTTTGTCCTTCCCAGGGATCAAGCCAAGGAGGACAGGATCAAGCAAAGAGGACTATCAGCCACCGGGACAGGTACCCATCCCTTGTCCCGGGTCATGGGGGGCTCCGTTCCAAAAAAAAAAAAAAAAAAAAAAAGCGTCTCTTTAAATCATTATCTATCAGGCTTCGTTCTTACCCGGGTCAGCTCCCCTCCAGGCAGTACGCTCGGCTCCCCCACACAGCCCCGACCCCGTCCTCGGCGCCGTCCTCGGCTCCCCCTGCGGCCTCACCTAAAAATCTAGTCCCCGGCTTCTCTCCGGCCTAGCTCCCGTCCGGCCACGCCCCCTCCCGGCCAGCCTATCGCGTGTGCCCTCACTTCTAGCAGGCCCGCCCGCTCCAGCAGCCAGTCAGGGGAGGCCTCTGCGCGCCCTTTCCCAGCCAACCACGGGCCTCCTCTCTCTCTCTCTCCCGGCCGATACCTGCAGTCTGCGCGCCGTTTTTTCGCGCTCTTTTTTCGGCCCCTCCTCCGGCCTGGGCTCTCAGCAGCAGTCACTGCCCTGTCATATCCTGTGCGGCAGACACTCTACACGTGCAGCCACCGGCCTCACGTCCCTGCAGCTCCTCGGAGCCCCCACCTCTGCTCCCTCAGCCTGCATAGCTGTATAGGAAGCGCCTGCTTACAGAGACAGCTCAAACACAGAACGACAGAATCTGGGTAAGCTCTGCCACTGGGAGGCAGCTCCTTCCCCAGTACCTCACCCACCTGGCATCCTCCTGCCTCTCTTCTCTCGCCTCATTTCCTCTCTCTGTCCCATGTCCAGCACAAGAGCGACCCGCTCTCAACCACAGGCTATAGTGCTTCACTTCGCCTGCTCCTCTTGCCTAAAGAAGTTTCCCTCAGGGCAGTCCTCCCCCATCTGCGTAGCCGGTAGCACCCCTAACATGACTACTACGGAGCCCCCCACCGCCCGTAACGAGGACTCGGCCCCCATGCCTGGGTGGGCCTCAGCTCTCTCCCAGTCCGTGGACAAGCTAACTGACATGTCTCAGTCCTTAGCATCGGCCATAGACCGGCTGTCCGCCTCCTCCTCTGGAGTCCCTCCGGCGACCCAGAGCGAGTCTGAGCCCGCAGCGCCTCCAGCCCGGCAAGGCAGAACACAAGGGAGGTCTAGGAAGCGGTCCCTCTCTGGGTCTTCCTCCAGCTCCCCTAGCCCTGCTAGGGCCGCCAGAGCATCACGCTCGCTGTCTCCTGTCTCTTCTGCGGCAGCTCCAGATTCGTACCAGGACTCTGCTTCTGACTCCGATCTGGACTCTGAACATATATCCAAGCTGACCGGTATGATGGACAGTCTGGTCATTGCTGTCAATCAGACCCTAGAGGTACAGGACATTGACCCAGCGCCTACCTGTCAATCAGTCCCTTTCAAAAGAGCCAAGAAGCTGCCAAAAAGCTTTGGCAACCATAGGGAATTTGAGGATATTTTTTCCAGACAGTGGGAACATCCCGACAAGCGCTTCCAGAAACGCAAGCGGGCTCAGGTCCTTTATCCCTTCCCACCGGAACTTCTCCAGAAGTGGTCAGTGGCTCCTTCAGTGGATCCTCCGATCTCCCGACTCTCGTCCAGCACCACCCTGCCGCTGTTTGATGGAGCCTCCCTGAAGGATCCCTCGGACAGGACCATAGAATCCTTAGCCAGGTCAGCCTTTGAGGCCTCCGGCTCGGCCATCACTCCAGCCTTTGCGACCACCTGGGTTTCCAAGGCTGTCTCCGCCTGGGCAAAGATCCTTCGCCGTGGTATCCTGGCTGATGCTCCCAGACCAGAGCTGGCAGATCTGGCAGATCAGATCACTCACGCCGGAAAATATCTAGTCGCTGCGTCCCTTGACTCTGCTGCTTCCGCTGCCCTGGCAGCCGGCAACATTACTGCAATCCGCAGAGCCCTGTGGCTTAAGGCGTGGAACGCAGACTCCGCATCCAAGAAGTCTCTCACCAGTCTTCCCTTTGTCGGTACCAGGCTATTCGGAGAAAAGCTGGACAAGATCATCTCTGAGGCTACGGGAGGCAAGAGTACCTTCCTCCCCCAACAGAGGACCCCTCGTGCTCCTCCAAAGCCGCGGCTTTTTCCCTTTCGCACCTTTCGTCAATTCTCCACCAACGCCAACTCACGTCGGGAGCGGTCCCCGGCGCGTCAGGAGAGACGGAAGCCCTCCTTTAAGGCAGCACCCCACTGGCGTTCCTGGCGTTCCCGTGGCCAGCAGTCCAAGTCCTCCAGGTCCAGATCCCACAGATTTTCCTCCGCATGACTGGGCTCCCGTCACCGGGTCCCCATCCAGGGTCGGCGGTCGTCTCCGCAGATTCAGAAGCACGTGGCTTTCCGTGATAGACAACGCCTGGGTTCGAGACGTCGTCTCTCACGGCTACAAGATAGAGTTTTCTTCGCTCCCACGCTCACGCTTCGTCCAGTCCAAGCCCCCCAAGGATCTCTCCCTCACAAAGGGCTTCTTCGCAGCCATTCAAGACATGCGAGACTCTGGGGTCATCATCTCCGTACCCCCTCAAGACAGATTCCGGGGTTTTTATTCAAACCTCTTTGTGGTACCGAAGAAGAATGGCGCAGTCCGCCCCATCCTGGATCTCAAGCGTCTCAACAGGCGGGTCTGCCTCCGGCGATTCCGCATGGAGTCTCTGCGCTCAGTGATAGCGTCCCTGGAACCAGGGGAGTTCCTCTGCTCGGTGGACATCCAGGACGCCTATCTCCACATCCCGATCTTTCCAGCTCATCAGAGATTCCTACGCTTCATGGTTCAGGGGCAACACTTCCAGTTCACTGCCCTCCCATTCGGGCTCTCGACAGCTCCCAGAGTCTTCACCAAGGTGATGGCTACTGTCATGGCTATTCTTCGAACCCGGGGAATTCTAGCCATCCCGTATCTGGACGACATTTTGATCAAGGCTCCCTCGGCGGCGGAGTGCCGCGACAGTCTCAACATCACTCTGGATACTCTATCCCGTCTCGGCTGGTTGATCAACAGACCAAAGTCATCTCTGATCCCGTCTCAACGCATCTCATTTCTCGGCATGATCTTCGATACCTCGCAAGCGAAGGTTCTTCTGCCCAAGGACAAACTCACAGCTATTCTCAGGGGGATTTGGAAGCTCCAACGCGCACCTCGCTGCTCCCTTCGATACTGCATGAGCATCCTCGGGAAGATGGTGGCGTCAATGGAAGCGGTGCCCTACAGTCAATTCCACACTCGCCCCCTTCAAGGTCTTCTCCTCGCAGCATGGGACAAGTCCCCTCACTCCCTGGATCGACCAATTGCGATCCCTCCTCGAGTCAGACAATCATTGGAATGGTGGAGATGCTCTCCCCTCATCCTCCAAGGGAGATCATTTCTTCCCCTTCGATGGAGGGTCGTCACGACAGACGCCAGCCTGCTAGGATGGGGAGCCACTTTCCAGGACCTCACAGTTCAGGGTCGCTGGACCGAGCCGGAAACCAAACTTCCCATCAACATCTTGGAACTCAGATCAGTTCGCCTAGCTCTATTTCATTGGAAGGCTCTGCTTCGCGGACACCCAGTTCGGGTGCAGTCCAACAATGCAACCACTGTGGCCTACATAAACCATCAAGGCGGAACACGCAGCCGTGCGGCAATGAGAGAGGTATCTCAAATCCTCGACTGGGCCGAACAGAACATCCCAGCGATTTCGGCGGTCCACATCCCGGGCGTGGACAATTGGGCCGCCGACTTCCTCAGCCGAGAGGGCCTCGACGCCGGAGAATGGTCCCTCAATCCCAGAATCTTCCAACAGATCTGTGCCAGGTGGGGGACCCCCGACGTGGATCTCCTGGCCTCCAGGTGGAATCACAAGGTTCCCCAGTTCGTCTCCAGGGCAAGAGACCCACTAGCGCTCGCAACGGACGCCCTAGCGATCCCCTGGTCGCAGTTCTCTCTGCCGTTCCTCTTCCCTCCACTTCCGCTTATACCCAAGCTAGTCAAGAAGATCAAGGCGGAGGGAGTTCCGGTAATTCTTGTGGCCCCAGATTGGCCTCGACGCCCGTGGTACGCAGAGCTCGTGCACCTTCTCGCCGACGTTCCGTGGAGACTTCCAGACGTCCAGGATCTTCTCACTCAAGGGCCTTTTCTTCACCAGAATTCACAGTCGCTCAATTTAACGGCATGGCTGTTGAAGCCGCAGTACTAACTTCCGCGGGATTCTCAGAACAGGTCGTCCAGACAATGATCAAAGCTCGGAAGCCTTCTTCTTCCCGCATTTACCACCGGACGTGGAAGGCCTATTTCCGCTGGTGTGAAGCTAACCAGGTCACAGCCATGACCTTCTCCTTACCAGTTCTGTTGTCATTCCTACAATCTGGTCTGGAGGCTGGATTAGCACTCAGCTCCCGCAAGGGTCAGGTGTCTGCTCTTTCCATTCTCTTTCAAAGGAGGATTGCCTCTCGGTCACAGGTTCGCACATTCATTCAGGGAGCCGCGCATGCGGCGCCCCCCGTTCAACCTCCGGTGGAGCCCTGGGACCTTAACCTGGTTCTGTCTGTTCTCCAGCATTCTCCCTTCGAACCTATGCAGGAGACGTCCCTCATGTTCCTCTCTTGGAAGGTCGCCTTCTTAGTTGCCATCACGTCAATCAGGCGGGTATCTGAGCTAGCGGCGCTTTCCTGCCGCTCTCCATATCTTGTCTTCCACCAGGATAAGGTAGTCCTCCGTCCGGTTCCTTCCTTCTGCCCAAGGTGGTTTCCTCCTTCCATCTTAACGAGGACATTGTTCTTCCCTCCTTTTGTCCGAATCCTTCACACCCTCGTGAGATTCTTCTCCACAAGCTGGACTTGGTCAGAGCTCTCCGTTTGTACATTTCCAGGACCTCTCAATTCAGACGGTCGGATTCCCTTTTTGTACTTCCGTCTGGCCCGCGCAGAGGCCTACCTGCCTCCAAGTCCTCCATTTCGCGATGGATTCGCTCCGCCGTACTGGAAGCCTACCGGGTAAGACGGAGAACGCGCCCACTCAGGATTACGGCCCATTCCACCAGGGCGGTGGGAGCCTTGTGGGCGGTCCGAAACCACGCTCCAGCGTCGCAGCTCTGCAAAGCGGCCACCTGGTCTTCGCTCCACACTTTCACTAAGTTCTACAGGGTCCACACTTTCGCATCCTCCGATGCGAGCCTCGGTAGAAGAGTCCTGCAGGCTGCAGTGGACCGAGGTCAGCCCTGAGAGTAACATTAGACCCACCCGCGGGACTGCTTTAGGACGTCCCATGGTCTCTGTGTCCCCCAATGAAGCGATAAAGAAAAGTAGATTTTGGGTACTCACCGTAAAATCTCTTTCTTGGAGCCTTCATTGGGGGACACAGCACCCGCCCTTGTGTTGGACATATGTTACTGTTCAATGTTTCTGTTGGCTGTTGAGTTTAATGTCCACTTCTGTATGATTGAGCGTTTTGTTCTACTGTTGTCTCCTATTGCTTTCTCACTAACTGAGGTACAATTGCCGGTTGGTGGGTGTATACTGCATAGGAGGAGTTTCCTTATTTTTTGCTTAGTGTCCCCTCCTAGTGGCAGCAGCATACAACCCATGGTCTCTGTGTCCCCCAATGAAGGCTCCAAGAAAGAGATTTTACGGTGAGTACCCAAAATCTACTTTTTCATGAGCTTCGTATAATCCTGTACTCTGCTAGTCAGCAGTGTAGACATGGTTATACAGGGCTCAGCATTCAGAGAACTTATCAGAATGATAGCAAGCAGTCTAGTAAGTGGTACATCGCTTGAATCAGTCTCTACCACTACATCGTGCTCTTCTCAGATGAGGAAAAAACCTCATCCCTTTAGCCAGCGTCAAACCTTCTAAAGCAGGAGTGTCTTCCACAGCCACATTTAGTCATGCAGCTGTCATACCGCAAATTGATGATCCCTGATTTTCTAATAAACCTGGCGCCTTCTTGGCTAATGACTCAACTAAGAGCAGGTTACACCAACTAACTCACTTCAACGTTTTCAGTATTCAGTCTGCATGGCAGCCTGATTTAGGGATTTACTAAGTGGATAAGCAAGAAAAAAAACCATATACTGTCAGCCCATCTCCTGGGTTCAGGTCCTGGCTCCAGATTCGCAGTTTGGACGCCTTGGCATAGCAGAGGTTTCATAGAACAAATAGAGTCCAGCGCTGGAAGAACCGGGCCAAAAACACGTATGCCATAAAACTTCAAATTTATTCATTTCATTAAAATTGCCAAGTGGCCTACCCTCACTATATAATTTAAATGAGTAGTGTCCACTTTTGTGAATTTTTTTCTTGCCCCAACCCCTCATACAAGCTGTACACTGACTACATTGTAAGCAGTGTGAATTTGGAGTGCCTTCTAACTAACTCTCCCAGCCATTAATGTCTAAACCGCTGGCAACATAAGTGAGTACACCCCTGAGTGAAAATGTACAAATTGTGCTCAATTAGCCATTTCCCTCCACGGTTACAAGGTGTTAGGTGTGAATGAGGAGTATGTGCGTTACATTTGGGGTTATTGCTCATATTGGTCACTGGAAATTCAACATGGCACCTCATGGCAAAGAATTCTCAGAATCTGAAAAAAGAATGGTTGTTTTATATCAGTGTTTCTCAACTCCAGTCCTCAAGACCCACCAACAGATCATGTTTTTAGGTTTTCCTCAATGTTAAACAGGGAATAATTCCATCACCTCTGCAACATTAAGGAAATCCTGAAAACATGATCTGTTGGTGGGTCTTGAGGACTGGAGTTGAGAAACACTGTTCTATATAAAGATGGCCTAGACTATAAGAAGATTGCCAACACCCTGAAACTGAGCTTCAGCACAATAGCAAAGACCATACAGTGGTTTAACAAGACAGGTTCCACTCAGTACAGTCCTCGCCATGGTCGACCAAAGAAGTTGGGTGCACGTGCTCAGCATCCTATCCAAATGTTGTCTTTTCAAAATGGATGTATAAGTGCTGTCAG
The DNA here is from genome assembly GCF_048569485.1 of Anomaloglossus baeobatrachus. Classification (NCBI taxonomy): domain Eukaryota; kingdom Metazoa; phylum Chordata; class Amphibia; order Anura; family Aromobatidae; genus Anomaloglossus; species Anomaloglossus baeobatrachus. The sequence goes on from NC_134356.1 coordinate 392,475,355, forward strand.
CACTGCTGCAGAGGTGTAAGGGGTGGGGGTCAGCCTGTAAGTGTTCAATTCATACAGCGCATATCAAATTGATGTGCATGGTTGTTGTCCCAGAAGGAAGCCTCTTCTAAAGATGATGCACAAGAACACCTACAAACAGTTTGCTAAAGACAAGCAGACTATAAGGACATGGATTACTGGAACCATGTTCAATGGTCTGATGAGAAAACGATAAACAGACTTGGTTCAGATAGTGTCAAGCGTGTGTGGCGTCAACCAGTTGATGAAGACAAATGTTTCTTGCCCCAAGTCAAGCATGGTGGTGAGAGCGTCATGGTATGGGGCTCCATGAGTGCTGGTGGCAGTGGGGAGCTATAGTTCATTGAAGGGACCATGAATACCAACATGTACTGTGACATACTGAAGTAGAGCATGGTCCCCCCCCCCTTCAGAAACTGGGCCACAGGGCAGTATTCCAACATAACCCCAAACGCATCTCCAAGATGACCACTGCCTTTCTAAACAAAATGAGGGTAAAGGTGCTGGACTGGCCAAGCATATCTCCAGACCTAAGACCTATTGAGCATATGTGGAATATTCTCAAACAGAAGGTGGAGGAGCGCAAGGTCTCTAACATCAACCATCTCTGTGATGTCATCATGGAGAATGGAAGAGGACTCCAGTGACTCCTGTGAAGCTCTAGTGAACTCCATGCCAAAAAAGAGTTAAGGCATTGCTTGAAAATAAAGGTGACCGCACAAAATATTTACACTTTCAGCACCATTTGGCCATTTTCACTTAGGCATGTACTTACTTTTGTTGCCAGCGGTTTAGACTTTAATCTATGTGTCTTACTTAGAGGACATACCAAATTTACACTGTTATACAAGCTGTATACTATCTACATTTTATCAAAGTGTTCAGTGTTGTCCCATTTAAAGATATAATAAAATATTTATAAAAATGTGAGGGGTGTATTCACTTTTGTGATATACACTGACTAGCAATAGGGTAACGATGTTTTGAAGTTTTTGACTTTCCGGCAGCGTTCGTTCCAGGTTTTTGTGAGCCTCGGGGGAAAGAGTCTCAGTAGGACCCATGCACATACATAGATACTGTACATATTTAAAAATTCACAATACACACACACACACACACACACACACACACACACACACACCGATTTCTTCTCGCCGGTAGAATCCTGAGAGGCTGTGCAATGGAGCGCAAGGACCTGCCGCAATGCTAGCTTACAGGACCCGCTGACACGTGACTTCCTCCCATCATTCCCTGCGACCGGAAGCATTCTTTAACGCTGGATGTGATGTGTGTGTGTGAGATCAGAGATCTGCTGGGGGGGGGGGGAGGAGGTAAAGTCACCCCCCATCCGCATTTTTCCAAAAATAAGACCTCCTCCAAAAATAAGCCGTAGTGCTTTCTTGGGGGTAAAATAAAAAAAAAGGTCTTATTTTTGGAAAAACACGGTAGAAGCATTATATTCCAGCAACTGTAATAGCCAGATGTTAGACACTAAAAAAGAGAATTTTGTTTACTTACCGTAAATTCTTTTTCTTATAGTTCCGTATTGGGAGACCCAGACATTGGGTGTATAGCTTCTGCCTCCGGAGGACACACAAAGTACTACACTCAAAAGTGTAGCTCCTCCATCTGAGCTTATACACCCCCTGGAGAACCAGATCTAGCCAGTTTAGTGCAAAAGCTGAAGGAGAATAGCCACCCACAAGTAAAAACAGAGCAAGAACAGGAAAAACCGGAGACTCTGTCCACGACAACAGCCGGTGATAACACGCGGAACAAGAAACTGCCAACAGGCAACAGGGAGGGTGCTGGGTCTCCCAATACGGAAGTATAAGAAAAAGAATTTACGGTAAGTAAACAAAATTCTCTTTTTCTTTATCGTTCCTATGGGAGACCCAGACATTGGGACGTCTCAAAGCAGTCCATGGGTGGGAATAAACAGAAAAACTAAGAAGTAGGCGGAGCCTGACTTCACAAATGGGCGACAGCCGCCTGAAGGATGCATCTGCCCAAGCTCGCATCTGCCGAAGCATGAGCATGCACTTGGTAGTGCTTCGAGAAGGTATGCAGGCTAGCCCAAGTGGCAGCCTGACAGACTTGCTGAGCCGTAGCCTGGTGCCTGAAAGCCCAAGAGGCACCGACAGCTCTGGTCGAGTGTGCCTTGATCCCCGGCGGGGGAGGCACCTGAGAACACTGGTAAGCATCCGAAATGGTCGACCTAATCCAACGGGCTAAGGTCGGCTTAGAAGCAGAGAGGCCCTTGCGCCGACCTGTGGTTAGCACAAAAAGAGAGGTGCATCGCCTAAGAGTAGCGGTGCGAGATACATAGATCCGGAGAGCACGCACCAGGTCCAGAGTATGCAACGCTTTTTCAAAGCGATGAACAGGAGCCGGACAAAAGGAAGGTAGGGTAATGTCCTGGTTAAGGTGGAAAGGAGAAACCACCTTAGGAAGAAAGTCCGGAGTCGGACGGAGAACCACCTTGTCTTGATGAAAAACCAAGAAAGGTGACTCCGAAGAGAGCGCAGCCAACTCAGAGACTCTCCTGAGGGAAGTTATGGCCACTAGAAAGACCACTTTCTGTGAAAGACGAAATAAAGAAACCTCCCTAAAAGGCTCAAAGGGGGGTTTCTGCAAAACCGTGAGAACCAAATTGAGGTCCCAGGGATCCAAGGGCCACCAGTAAGGTGGAATGATGTTAGACGCGCCCTGCATGAAGGTGCGGACCTGAGCCAGCCGGGCGATACGCCGCTGGAACAGCACTGACAGAGCCGAGACTTGTCCCTTGAGAGAGTTGAGGGACAGTCCCAGCTGCAGACCGGGCTGTAGAAAGGACAGAAGGGTCGGCAAGGAAAAAGGCCAAGGAGGATGGCCGGAAGAGCGACACCAGGACAGGAAAACTTTACAAGTCCTGTGATAGATCTTGGCAGAGGAAGACTTACGTGCCCGAGTCATAGTGGAGATGACTTCAGGGGGGATAACAGAAGCCGTCAAGATCCAGGACTCAAGAGCCACGCCGTCAATCTGAGAGCCGCAGAATTCTCGCGGAAAAACAGACCTTGTGAGAGAAGGTCTGGACGGTCCGGAAGATGCCACGGCACCTCTACGGACAGATGGAGCAGGTCTGGGTACCAAGCTCGCCTGGGCCAGTCCGGAGCAATGAGGATGACTCGACGGCCCTCCATTCTGAGCTTGCGCAGAACTCTGGGCAAGAGAGCTAGAGGGGGAAACACGTAGGACAGACGAAACCAGTCTTGAACCAGAGCGTCCGTGGCGAATGCCTGAGGATCGTGGGAGCGAGCCATGTAAACCGGAACCTTGTTGTTGTGACGGGATGCCATTAGGTCCACGTCCGGAGTGCCCCACTTGCGGCAGATTGACTGAAACACTGCCGGATGAAGGGACCACTCGCCACTATCTACGGTTAGACGGCTGAGATAATCTGCCTCCCAGTTTTCCACGCCTGGGATGTGGACTGCGGATATGGTGGACTTGGAGTCCTCCGTCCATTGAAGGATGCGTTGCACCTCCAACATTGCTAGGCGGCTGCGTGTCCCGCCTTGGTGATTGATGTAGGCAACCGCTGTCGCGTTGTCTGACTGGACTCGGATGTGCTTGCCCGCCAATAGGTGGTGAAAAGCTAGGAGAGCCAGAAGCACGGCTCTGGTTTCCAGCACATTGATTGAGAGGGCTGACTCGGACGGAGTCCAAGTGCCCTGTGCTCGGTGGTGGAGACATACCGCTCCCCAGCCGGATAGACTGGCATCCGTGGTGAGAATCACCCAGGACAGGGCCAGGAAGGAGCGTCCCTGAGACAGAGAGAGGGGCCGAAGCCACCTCTGAAGAGAGCTCCTGGTCTGTGGCGACAGAGCCACTAACCTGTGCAAGGAGGAAGGCCGCTTGTCCCAACAGCGGAGAATGTCCAGCTGCAGTGGACGCAGATGGAACTGGGCAAAGGGAACAGCCTCCATTGACGCCACCATCTGACCCAGCACCTGCATCAGGTGCCTGATGGAATAACGGCGGGGCCTCAGCAGAGAGCGCACCGCCAGTTGGAGGGACTGCTGTTTGATTAAAGGCAACTTCACAAGTGCCGGCAGAGTCTCGAACTACATCCCTAGGTACGTGAGCCTCTGGGTCGGAGTCAGAGTGGATTTGGGCAGATTGAAAAGCCACCCGAATTGGGCTAGAGTGGCGACAGTGAGCGAGACACTCCGCTGACAGTCTGCATTGGATGAAGCCTTGACTAGAAGGTCGTCCAGGTAAGGAATCACTGCCAACCCCTGGAGGTGCAGAACCGCAACCACTGCTGCCATGACCTTGGTGAATACCCGAGGGACCGTGGCTAACCCGAAGGGGAGAGCCACGAATTGGAAATGTTCCTCTCCGATTGCAAAACGTAGCCAACGCTGGTGTGAAACTGCAATTGGCACATGCAGATAGGCATCTCTGATGTCGATGGATGCCAGGAAATCCCCTTGGGTCATTGAGGCAATGACTGACCGCAGAGACTCCATGCGAAAATGCCGCACCTGAACATGCTTGTTGAGAAGCTTGAGATCCAGGATGGGCCGGAAGGAACCGTCCTTTTTGGGGACTAGGAAGAGATTTGAGTAGAAACCTCTGAACCGTTCCCGGGCGGGAACCGGTACAATTACTCCGTTAGCCTGCAAGGATGCCACGGCCTGAGAGAAGGCGGCGGCCTTGGAGCAGGGGGGAGTTGACAGAAAAAATCTGTTTGGCGGGCTGGAAGAGAATTCTATCCTGTAGCCGTGGGAGATGATATCCCGCACCCACTGATCGGAGACGTGTTGAAACCACACGTCGCCAAAGTGGGAGAGCCTGCCACCGACTAAGGACGTTGCTGGAGCGGACAGATAGTCAAGAGGAGGTTGCCTTAGTGGCAGCAGCTCCTGCGGTCTTCTGTGGACGCGCTTTTGTGCGACAGTTGGATTTTTGGTCCTTGGCTGAGTTAGTGGACGAGGCCGAGGGCTTAGAGGACGACCAGTTGGAGGAACGAAAGGAACGAAACCTCGACTGATTCCTGCCCTGGACAGGTTTCCGGGGTTTGGTTTGTGGCATGGAAGTACTCTTCCCGCCCGTAGCTTCCTTAATAATTTCATCCAGCTGTTCACCGAACAGCCTGGACCCAGCAAAAGGGAGTCCAGCAAGGTACTTCTTTGAAGAAGCATCTGCCTTCCACTCTCGAAGCCACAAGATCCTGCGGATAGCGAGGGAATTAGCCGAAGCCACCGCAGTGCGGTGAGAAGCCTCCAGCATGGCAGACATGGCATAGGATGAAAAAGCTGAAGCTTGGGAAGTTAAGGTAACCATTTCGGGCATAGATTCCCTAGCGAGGGAATGCATCTCCTCTAGACAAGCAGAGATGGCTTTGAGAGCCCACACTGCTGCAAAAGTCGGGGAGAACAAGGCCCCTGCCGCTTCATATACAGATTTGGCCAGAAGGTCAACCTGGCGGTCAGTGGAATCCTTAAGAGAGGTGCCGTCAGCCACTGATACAACGGTCCGGGTTGAGAGTCTAGACACCGGGGGGTCTACCTTTGGTGAATGAGCCCACTCCTTGACCACCTCAGGTGGAAAGGGAAAACGGTCATCAGAACCACGCTTTGGGAAGCGTTTGTCAGGACAGGCCCTAGGCTTGGTCACAGCGGCCTGAAAACTGGAGTGGTTAAAGAACACACTCTGACCTCTTAGGCAAGGTAAACTGGTGCTTTTCTGCCAGAGAGGGTTGCTCCTCTGATACTGGCGGATTGAGATCCAGTACTGAATTAATGGATGCAATCAAATCACTAACATCTGAGTCACTTTCGGACAGATCAATGGGGCACATGGAGTTAGCCTCTGAGCCCCCTGTAAAGGCATCCTCCTCGTCCTGCGAGTCAGCTTCTGAAAAAGAGACGTGGGACGAGGAAGGAGAGGGAGCCCTGCGTCTCCTCTTAGGAGGACGGGGTCTGGGACCAGATGATGAATCCTCTGTGAGCTCCGGTCCTGAGAAAGCTCTAGCAGCAGAGGCACCCTGTGAAGGGGGCTGATGCATGTTCAGCAAAGTCCTGGACAGCTGTCCCATGGAGTCGGCAAAAGACTGGGAGATAGACCTAGATAAGGATTCTACCCAAGCCGGGGGTTCAGCCACAGTAGCCGGAGCAGCCGGAGAGACCACTGGGGGTGCGATTCCAGGCTGAGGCATCGTCAGGTTAGAGCAGGCATCACAATGTGGATAGGTGCTCGGTTCATGCAGTAGGAGCTTACATGCAGCGCATACTGAATATAGCTTTGGAGCCTTGCTACTCGTGTGAGACATGCTGCTGGAGTGGGGTCTCTGCCAGAGAATGACCCCCAGAGAGTATATCCAGAGGTCCACAACCAGAGGTTGTGGCTTACCAGACCGCTGGAGCGGTGTTGTGTGCCCTCCAGATCCTGAAGCCCGGACCCCCAAGCACCTCAGCAGGGATGCTGCAGACCAGTGCTGATCGCAGGGAAAAACGCTGAGAAAATGGCCGCCGGAGCGAAGAGAGGGGGCGGGACTCACTCTGAGAGCGGGATCTGGAGGGCCATAGAGACTTACAGAGGAGGAGACATGTACACAGTGAGGAGTGTCTTTCCCCTGTGCAGAACGGCCGCTGGGCGGAGCCGCGCTGTCCCTCTGCATGAATGACATGCGAGGGCAGTGAAACCGAAAGTAGGCCTCCGGCAAAGCCGGGGCCTAAATTTGAGCTGTGCGGCCGGCGCGCAGACACCATCGGCGCGGTTCTCAGGCGACAGCCAGAGAACCCGCCGGAAATGTCATAAAAGTCACTCAGCACACTCTCCCACAACAATAAAGTACAGGGACCCCCAATATATAAACGTCTCAGGTACTTAGCTTGCTGAGACGCAGGGTTCCAAGTCCCTGGGGATGAGTGCTCCGGTCCAGCAGGATCCTGAAGGGCTGCGGATGGAGACCGGTCTCCTGCCAAGCATGGAGAACCGTGCTGGCTCCCACTTCAAGCCAGAGCCCAGGAGGAATGGTGAAGGAGCACGGCATGTAAGGCTCCAGCCTCGGAATCAACCTTAACAGCACCGCCGACACAGTGGGGTGAGAAGGGACATGCCGGGGGTCCAGGCTTGGACCCGCTTTTCTTCAAACTCTTTCCAAAAATCAAAAATCAGATGAGAATGCATGTGTGGATGTATGCCTTCTGAACACAAAGCGATAAACTGGCTAGATCTGGTTCTCCAGGGGGTGTATAAGCTCAGAGGGAGGAGCTACACTTTTGAGTGTAGTACTTTGTGTGTCCTCCGGAGGCAGAAGCTATACACCCAATGTCTGGGTCTCCCATAGGAACGATAAAGAAATACATATAAACAGACAAATACGTACAGTCATATACACTGACATACATAAACACTGTGCAGGTAGTGCTGCGCGATAGCCGTTACTAACATACATGGCCGCACACAGTGAGACTGCTGTATATACATCACAGGAGGGGCTGGGGGCAAATACATCACAGGAAAAGCTGGGGCATACATATTACAGGAGGGCATCCACTCTGGGGAGGCACATAGCAAGGGGGAAACCTACAGCTCTACAGGGGGGTATATATCTCTGGGGTGGGGGTAGACAGCACTGGGGGGGGGGACATACTGCTCTTGCGTTATACAGCTTAGCAGGATGCTGGCAGCGCTGTGGCTTTTCTCTCTGTTCATCTGTGGGATAGGAGCACATTGCACTCAAGTTGCTCCCACAGATGTACTTTAATACCTCTGGCATGCAGCGTTCAGCAGTGTGGATTTAAAGGGTCGGCAGCCAGGAAAGTGCGGCTGCCACACCAAGCACTGCGGTCCCTGGAAATCAGCCTAGAGGCCGCAAAATACATCACCGCCTCTGCCGATGGCGAGTGGACACCTCCAGCGGCATTTGGTGACGCCAACCTTGCTTTCAGGGTCTATGTCCCACCATCCACTACAACTTTGAATATGAGACTCTTAATTTTATAGACCATCATCTTGGCTACCTCATACATAAATTTGGCTTGCAACTATTTAGTATATGATTAGTTATGCAGATTCTCGTCATGTCACTGCATTGTTACTGTTTTGTTCCTTGTGTTTGTAATTCATAGTATACAGGCAGGAAAAGATTTTTCAACCTATTCTCACATTCCCTAATAGCTCAGTGTGTTAGTAGGTTTATTCCTAAGCGAAAGGTCACTTGTTCGAATCGAAGAGGAGCCATAAACATTTCTCAAGAAAAGAGAAACCACATCATCCAGCTCATCTGTAGTAGTCTCTTAACCCAAAAAAATTGCAAGTCTCACGAGAGTTGGAAGAATGTTAAATGAAGTCTGTCCACCATTCCAAAGCCAAGAGGTGGACGTCTAGAAAAAAAATCAGTCAACAAGTCGGCTCATCACAAAGTCTATCATTTCTGGCATGACAAACACGGCAGTGGAGGTGGCTCGTATGCTTCGTAATAGTGAGATCATGGCCTTCGATACAAGCTCCGTGCGACACATGTTACACAGATCTAGAATAGTGGCCAGAAAAAAGGTGTGAAGAAGTCTCAACTTTAATATTGTCATAAGAAACATCGGCTCGAGTTTGCAAAAAAGTACAAAGGGTGGACAGTAGAAGATTGAAAATGGGTGATTGGGAATGATGAGATGAATGTCAATAGACCAGGCTCTGATGGGTGCAAAGGGGTCTGGAAAAAGCAAGGGAAAAGGGTTAACGGATCGAGAAATTGAAGGAACTGTCCGGTTTGGTGGAGGAAACCTAAAGATATGAGGTTGTTTCACAACCAAATGTGTTCCATACTTGGTGGCCTCAGTGCAGACCTATATGTGAGTATCCTACAAGCAGAGTTACTTTGTACACTTGAGTACTATGGGCATGAAAAGCAGAACGACCCGAAGCATACTTCGAGATTGGTGAACAAAATGGTTCAATGACAATGAATAACATTTGCTGAATTGGCCCCCACAGCCCCAGACATCAACCCAAACAAACATTTGTGGGTAGTGTTAAAGAAAAAGCTGTATACATACCCAAGTGAGACGACCAGTGTGCACCAACATTGTGAACTTGTAAAAGAGATCTGGAATCAGATTTCGATCACGACATGCTGGAATCTGATTGAGAGCATGCCCAGAAGGATTCAGGCAGTGTTGAAAGCCAAAAGGGGGACTTACAAAATACTAACAAAATAATAAAAATTTAAATTGATTTTTAGAAGCAAAACCGTAACAATGTAGTGACATGACAAAAATCTGCATAACTAATAATACGGTATGCTAAATAGTTGCAAGTCAAATTTATGTATGAGATAGACAAGATGATTGACTATAAAATTAAGGTAGTCTCCCTCTCAAAGCTGTAGTGTATGGTGAGATATGGAGCCTGAAAGTGAAAAGTTTAAACCATTGTTATCCTTTTGCTTGAACTGTATATCCCAGCGATATAGTACTGTATTTCATTGCTACTATGATGTCTATTTCCTGAATTGTTTTTGTTTTTTTTTTTGCTTTTATTTAGATTATTGGTAGAGTATTTGATATCTGCAATAGTACCAGCGTGCGACTTCAAGGTGACAAAGGCCCCATAAATCAGGATAACCTAGAGCAAAAACTCCAAATCCTGCAGGAGACCCGTGAATACTTATTGACACTTACAACTTGTGACAATAATTTTCTTTTCCAGACATCTAGGTAAAAATATTCAATCGAAAGTTTTGTATTAACTTTAATATTTTTATATTAGTTTAAATTGCTAAATTAAAAATTACACGACCTATGCACTTGGCCCTGATTCATCAATTTTCTTGCCATTCTTTATGGTGGAGTCAGACGCTCCCGATTCATGAAGTTCACACCTTCTGACGAGCGCCATACGCCACGGCAGAAATCTTACACCAGTCCATTACTGGTGTAAGATTTCTGGCTTAAGTAACACCAATTTTTTTTTTCTGCAACTCAGTCTGCATTTTTGGCTTATTCTAATTGCACTCCTCTACGATTTTTATAGGGCATCCAGCACATGGCACCATGCTGCCCTTTAGGTCTGATAAGATCCACTGCCATTGTCTGCATATAACACAGATGGAAATTGTGGTTGTGTAAATGTCTCAACTAGGCTGTAATGTACTCATCTTGATGCGGGTTCTTGTCCTAGGGCCTGGTGTACTGTTGGTCTCCTAGTGAATATTGCTTCGCTCAGTGAATTGTTACCACGTCTACTGATTGATCAGGACTGCATCACTACGTATAGATTCGGGACCCATCACCTCAAAGAATTCATTCACCGTGTGAGGCGCGCAGGTAGTGTTTCATTTCTGGTTTACCCAAGACTATGTGGTACAATGTTAATAAGTGTCATGAAGACATTAAAGATGGTGCATGGCCTAAACCACAGTATAATTGAGATTTTAAAAGTTTGTAAAATGAGCAGATTTTTGAATGACAGAAGCTGTCGATCAGCTAATAGCTGGGGTGGGTATTCATAGTGATTTCCTCCCCTTGCCTGTCCATCCTCCCCCATCTGTTATTTATGTTTATTCTTTTACAGAATCGTTTTACTAAGTGACCAGAAGGACGTGTGCTGATGTCATACCCATGTGACCAGAAGGGCAGGGCCTCGGCCAACATATCTGATATCAGGAAGCAACACTACTATTCTGCTGGCTTAGGCTATGTTCACATTTCTGTTGTTTAGGATCAGTCACAATATGCCACTCTGATAAACAACGCAATCCGTTTAGCGGATTCTCTTGTTCCCATAGACTTGTATGAGCAGCGGATTGCGACTGATTCCCTTGCGTTGGATCCGCCGCCCAACTGATCAGTCGTGTAAACTGACCGTCGGGCGGCAGGAACGCAGCATGTAACTTTGAGCAGCGGAATCTTTTTGTTTTCATTGCGCATGCTAAAATCTTGTGTTTAATCATTCAAATCAATGTCTCTCGGCGGCCGATCAGCTGGCTTCTGTGAGCGATCGGCTGATCGGCCGGCTTCTGTGAGCGAACGCTCTCAAAAGCCGGCCGATCAGCTGATCGTTCACAATAGCCGTCTCTCTCTCGTTTTTATACTGAAAAGCATTTCACCAACGGAATCCGCTTTCTCATGACAATTCTTGTCACCCGTTGTACAACGCATCAGTCACAAGAGTCAAGCAACGCAGGTGACTGACGCAAAAAAATAAAATAAATAAATAAATGGAAATGTGAACATAGCCTTATAGTAAAATGATTCTATAATAGAATTAGCATAAATAACAGGGGGAGGATGGACAGGCAGGGGGCGGGAATCACTATGAATACCCACCCCAGCTATCTGATCGGCAGCTGCTGTCATTCAAAAACCTGCTAATCTTACAAACTTTACTTGCTTGTGTTTCAAAACCTATACATCCTAGCTGACAACTAAAGGTATGTATAAAATCAGCATGATTGTGCCAGTAAAGCACTGGCTTTAGGTTATAGAGGAAAATCCTGATGATTGGTGCGCTTTAAATGTCAAAGGAGTTGTATCTTTAATAATACTAGACTAATTGACATTATTCTAGTCAGTGGCTGTCTGGCCTCTCGGACTCCCAATAAATCTGAGAATAAGGTAGACCAAGACTAGCTTTTCAGTCTGAGGAATTTGCCCAATTAGGTATCCTAAAGCAACCCTCCACCCCTGGCACTGAAAGGTAACTATACATTTGTCCTGTATAGTCACCTCCCATGGTGCCCGCAGTGTGCCTGCCTCGGAGATGAGTATTTCGGTCTACATGTATCCAAGATGGCAGTGGCATAGGGAGTAGTGGTAGGTGTGACCCACGTATCCAGTCTTCTCTATGCAGTGAATGCATGGATCAGACTCTTACCACTGCTCCCTATGCAACTGGATGTAGAAGGACCAGAACACCGGTCTCCCCAAAAGAGACAGGTGGAGGTAAACAAAGTGCGGTTTTGGTATATTATAGATACACTGGTTGTTGTTTTTTTTTGTCAAAGCTGGAGTTAAGAGGAGAGAAAAAAAAAGTTTGCTATAGATTCCTCTATTTAGGCTATGCTGCTAGCTCTGCCAATATATATTGCACACCACATGCTGACTGTGAGGCCTAACACTTACCTGTTCAGTTACAGGTCACATAATTCATAATGGATTCTCAAATTATTGTTTCTCCCCCCCCCCCCTCTCTCTCTTTTAGGTGTTCCAGATACAAGACCTACAGCCCTTGATGTAACCCATACAGTGGGGAAGCTCTTGTCACAGAGTGGATTTATGGATCCCAATACAAAGAATGACCTCTGCTTTGCATGTACCAGTATAGGACAGGGTTTGACTGGTTTTCAACATGTCATTCCTTATCCATTTGAATACACAAGTATTAAACTGCCCTGTCATGTCTACCAGTCCAGATTGTTGGATGTGACCCTTCATTGCTCTGAAATGTACATTGCAGGCTGGGTTGTGAGAGAAGCCTTCAAACAGCTCTCCTGTAATAAGTGTAGATGGGCTTTGGTCAGCAGCAGACCCCCAAAAGAGTTGACAAGCGCTTATCATTTATTGCAAGTTCATGGAGGCATTGCTCATTTTGTGCCATCAGATGGAGCAGTCAGAAGCGTACAAATAGCAGAAAAGCAATTGCATCAGGTGCTGAAATACGGTAGCAGTGAACGCAGGTTATCTGCTCTGGTGCTAGAGCGCCACGTACTGTCCATACTGGGACCAACAGATATCTTTGACCTTCAGGAACACATACCACAGACCGAGCTGGGCATCGACAATCATCACTTTCAGCTATTGCGTCTGATGGCATCTCTATATTATGCACTAATGGAGCCCTATATTAATAGTAGAAAGCAGAAGACAGCTGTAAATCAGACCTTAAGATCTAAGCTTTATTTCCATTCAGACTTGCTGTCCATGTAAAATCCAGGTAGACTGGATGTAACCTTCGGCATATTCCCCACCGCTTGGAACATATTCTTGATCCACTGACCTGAATACGGACATGTACATGCACAACCTGGAAAAAGGCAATGGAAATGCTGCTATTGGTGCATCATCAAACCTAGCTGGAGCATATGTAAAATGTCATTTCTGTAAAATTGTAGCAAACTGTCTCAGGTACCTTTTTAAAGTTTTGCTTTTTATTGTAAACTATTGCTTGTCTAGTTATATTTTTCACCAGTTTTAATAGGATGCTTCAGAAATTTCATTTTATAACATGATGCCACAGTGCAGTTTTCCATAAAACCATTTTTAGGACCTTTCCCAAAAAAAAAGCAATCAATTGAATTTTGTCTTATGAAAACAGCAAACATGAGTTATTACCGGTAATTAACCCCTTCCCGACCCTTGACGCACCGTATGAGTCATGAAACCTTGTGCCTTCCCGACCTTTGACGCACCGTATGAGTCATGGCGGGTTTCCGTTCCTGCAGCGCTGGTGACAGAGTTTACTGAAATGTCACCAGCGCTGCAGCTACATGAAGAGCCGGAGGCAATGGAGGAAGATCCACAGTAAAGTGTGAGTAAGGCTGGAAACACATCTATGCGAGTAAAATCGGTCCGACTGGGCTGAAAAATACTCGGCTGATTTTAGTTCACGTTAGGTGCGAGTGCAACGCAAGTGCGATTCTTTTTGCTCGCGTGTGTGTCACGTTTGCGATGCTAGTTTCATGCAACATCTTAATTATATAAAAGCTATTACACATGTGTCATTTAATTTACCTTTGGGAATGTGATGTCACATTCATCTGTTGAATATTTAATGAGCGAAGTTACTGCCACACTCGCAAATGTGAACGCTGGTGCGCGTGTGTGATCCTACTTTTAATCCCCTTCCATAGGAAATCATTGGGCCAAATGGTACGAGAAACTCGTAAAAAAGCAGCATGCTGCGATTTTTTTCTCAGTCCAATTTGGACTGAGAAAAAAAAAATCGCAGATGAGAGCTGAATCATTCACTAACATGTGTCCGATTCCAATGCGAGTTTTTCTCGCATTGCTCTACTGCGAGAAACTCGCAAGTGAGAAGCAGCCCTAACCCCCAATCTAGTGCTAGTGCACTAAACCACGCACACCAAACTGACGTACATTACACCACACTAACCTGAAATACAGTCAGGTTGGTTTGTGTGTGTGTGTGTGTTGTATACTACACCAAACGTACCAACCTGACGTACACTACCCTATACTACACTGCACACCAACCTGACTTAGGTTGGTGTGTGGTGTTTGTCAGGATGGTGTGTGTGTGGTGTATACTACACCACACACATACCAACCTGACGTACGCTACACCACACACACATCAACCGGACCTACACTACATACCAACTTGACATACACTACGTCAGGTTGGTATGTAGTGTAGTGTAGGTCAGGTTGATGTGTGTGTGGTGTAGTGTACATCAGGTTGGTATGTGTGGTGTAGTATACACCACACACACCATCCTGACATACACCAACCTAACATACACCAAGTCAGGTTGGTGTGTGTGGTGTAGTGTATGTTCGTTTGGTATGGGGTGTAGTGCAAGTCAGGTTGTGTGTGTGTGGTAAACACCACACACACCAACCTGACGTATACTACACTACACACACACGAACCAGACATATACTACACTACACACACACACGAACCTGACGTATACTACACACACACGAACGAACCTGACGTATACCACACCCCCACACCCCCCACACACACGCCACATGGTGTCCATAAATAATTGGAGCTAATTTTCCATTCAAATTGTTAGCAAGACACCATATCGCATATGGAGAGCCCCTGTGTGCCTAAACATTGGTGCTCCCCCACAAGTGACCCCATTTTGGAAACTAGACCTCCCAAGGAACTTATCTAGATGCATAGTGTGTACTTTGAAGCTCCAGGTGCTTCACAAATTGATCTGTAAAAATGAAAAAGTACTTTTTTTTCTTAATCACAAATTTTCTTTTAGCCTCAATTTTTTTCATTTTCACATGGGTAACAGGATAAAAATTCTAAAATTTGTTGGGCAATTTCTCCTGAGTACACAGATACCTCATATGTGGTCATAAACCACTGTTTGGGCGCACAGCAGGGCTCGGAAGGGAAGCAGCGCCATTTGACTTTTTGAATAGAAAATTAGCTCCAAAAGTCATATGGCGCTCCTTGCCTTTCAAGCCCTGCTGTGCACTCAAACACTTGATTTCCACCACATATGAGGTATCTGTGTACTCAGGAGAAATTGCATAATACATTTTATGGTGTTATTTTTCCTGATACCCTTGTGAAAAAAAGCTATCTGGTTGACGCAACAATTTTGTGGTGAAAAAAAAAAAATATAATATATATATATTATATATATAATTTTTTCACGGCTCAACATTATAAACTTCTGTTAAGCCCCCAGGGGTTCAAAGGGCCCACTAAAGAGCTAAAAAAAATTCCATGAGGGGTTTAATTTCCAAAATTGGGTCACTTGTGTGGGAGCTCCATTGTTTAGGCACCTCAGGGGGTCTCCAAACGCAACATGGCATCCGCTAACTATTCCAGACAATTTTGCGTTTGAAAAGTTAAATGGCGCTTCTTGCCCCCGAGCCCTGCCGTGCACCGAAACAAGTGATTTCCACCACATATGAGGTATCTGTGTACTCGGGAGAAATTGCACGATAAATTTTATGGTGTAATTTTTCATGATACCCTTGTGAAAATGCTAAATTTTATGGCTAAAGAAGGGAATTTTGTTTACTTACCGTAAATTCCTTTTCTTCTAGCTCCAATTGGGAGACCCAGACAATTGGTGTATAGGCTATGCCTCTGGAGGCCGCACAAAGTATTACACTAAAAGTGTAAAGCCCCTCCCCTTCTGCCTATACACCCCCCGTGCTCCCACGGGCTCCTCAGTTTTGGTGCAAAAGCAAGAAGGAGGAAAAACAAATTATAAACTGGTTTAAAGTAAATTCAATCCGAAGGAATATCGGAGAACTGAAACCATTCAACATGCACAACATGTGTACACAAAAAAACAGGGGCGGGTGCTGGGTCTCCCAATTGGAGCTAGAAGAAAAGGAATTTACGGTAAGTAAACAAAATTCCCTTCTTCTTTGTCGCTCCATTGGGAGACCCAGACAATTGGGACGTCCAAAAGCAGTCCCTGGGTGGGTAAATAATACCTCATAATAGAGCCATAACGGCTCCTTCCTACAGGTGGGCAACCGCCGCCTGAAGGACTCGCCTACCTAGGCTGGCATCCGCCGAAGCATAGGTATGCACCTGATAGTGTTTCGTGAAAGTGTGCAGGCTCGACCAGGTAGCCGCCTGACCCACCTGCTGAGCCGTAGCCTGGTGCCTCAAAGCCCAGGACGCACCCACGGCTCTGGTAGAATGGGCCTTCAGCCCTGAGGGAACCGGAAGCCCCGCCGAACGGTAAGCTTCGATAATTGGTTCCTTGATCCACCGAGCCAGGGTTGATTTGGAAGCCTGTGACCCTTTACGCTGTCCAGCGACAAGGACAAAGAGTGCATCCGAGCGGCGCAGGGGCGCCGTCCGAGAAATGTAGAGTCTGAGTGCTCTCACCAGATCTAACAAGTGCAAATCCTTTTCACATTGGTGAATTGGATGAGGGCAAAAAGAGGGTAAGGAGATATCCTGATTGAGATGAAACGGGGATACCACCTTAGGTAGAAATTCCGGAACCGGACGCAGAACCACCTTGTCCTGGTGAAACACCAGGAAAGGGGCTTTGCATGACAATGCTGCTAGCTCAGACACTCTCCGAAGTGAAGTGACTGCTACTAGGAAAACCACTTTCTGCGAAAGGCGTGAGAGAGAGATATCCCTCATTGGCTCGAACGGTGGTTTCTGAAGAACCATCAGCACCCTGTTCAGATCCCAGGGTTCTAACGGCCGCTTGTAAGGAGGGACGATGTGACAAACCCCCTGCAGGAACGTGCGTACCTGTGGAAGTCTGGCCAAGCGCTTCTGAAAAAACACAGAGAGCGCAGAGACTTGTCCCTTAATGGAGCCAAGCGACAAACCCTTTTCCAGTCCGGACTGAAGAAAGGACAGAAAGGTGGGCAAGGCAAATGGCCAGGGAGAAAAACCCTGATCAGAGCACCATGACAGGAATATTTTCCACGTCCTGTGGTAGATCTTGGCGGACGTTGGTTTCCTAGCCTGTCTCATAGTGGCAATGACCTCTTGAGATAATCCTGAAGACGCTAAGATCCAGGACTCAATGGCCACACAGTCAGGTTGAGGGCCGCAGAATTCAGATGGAAAAACGGCCCTTGAGACAGCAAGTCTGGTCGGTCTGGTAGTGCCCACGGTTGGCCGACCGTGAGATGCCACAGATCCGGGTACCACGACCTCCTCGGCCAGTCTGGAGCGACGAGGATGGCGCGGCGGCAGTCGGCCCTGATCTTGCGTAACACTCTGGGCAACAGTGCCAGCGGAGGAAACACATAAGGGAGTTGAAACTGCGACCAATCCTGAACTAAGGCGTCTGCCGCCAGAGCTCTGTGATCGTGAGAACGTGCCATGAATGCCGTGACCTTGTTGTTGTGCCGGGACGCCATTAGGTCGACGTCCGGCATCCCCCAGCGGCAACAGATCTCCTGAAACACGTCCGGGTGAAGGGACCATTCCCCTGCGTCCATGCCCTGGCGACTGAGAAAGTCTGCTTCCCAGTTTTCTACGCCCGGGATGTGAACTGCGGAGATGGTGGAGGCCGTGGCTTCCACCCACATCAAAATCCGCCGGACTTCCTGGAAGGCTTGCCGGCTGCGTGTTCCTCCTTGGTGGTTGATGTAAGCCACCGCTGTGGAGTTGTCCGACTGAATTCGGATCTGCTTGCCTTCCAGCCATTGCTGGAAAGCTTTTAGGGCTAGATACACTGCCCTGATCTCCAGAACATTGATCTCAAGTGAGGACTCCTGCCGAGTCCACGTACCCTGAGCCCTGTGGGGGAGAAAAACTGCTCCCCACCCTGACAGACTCGCGTCCGTCGTGACCACCGCCCAGGATGGGGGTAGGAAGGATTTCCCCTTCGATAATGAAGTGGGAAGAAGCCACCACCGAAGGGAAGCTTTGGTTGCCTGAGAGAGGGAGACGTTCCTGTCGAGGGACGTCGGCTTCCTGTCCCATTTGCGTAGGATGTCCCATTGAAGAGGACGCAGGTGAAACTGCGCGAAAGGGACTGCCTCCATTGCTGCCACCATCTTCCCCAGGAAGTGCATGAGGCGCCTCAAGGGGTGTGACTGGCCTTGAAGGAGAGATTGCACCCCCGTCTGTAGTGAACGCTGCTTGTTCAGCGGAAGCTTCACTATCGCTGAGAGGGTATGAAACTCCATGCCAAGATATGTCAGCGATTGGGCCGGTGTCAGATTTGACTTTGGCAAATTGATGATCCACCCGAAACTCTGTAGAGTCTCCAGAGTAGCGGTGAGGCTGTGCTGGCATGCCTCTTGAGAGGGAGCCTTGACCAGCAGATCGTCTAAGTAAGGGATCACCGAGTGACCCTGAGAGTGGAGGACCGCAACTACTGCAGCCATAACCTTGGTGAAAACCCGTGGGGCTGTCGCCAGGCCGAACGGCAGTGCCACGAACTGCAGGTGTTCGTCTCCTATGGCGAAGCGCAGGAAGCGCTGATGCTCTGGAGCAATCGGTACGTGGAGATAAGCATCTTTGATATCGATCGATGCAAGGAAATCTCCTTGGGACATTGAGGCGATGACGGAGCGGAGGGATTCCATCCGGAAACGCCTGGCCTTTACGTGTTTGTTGAGCAGTTTTAGGTCCAGGACAGGACGGAAAGATCCGTCTTTCTTTGGGACCACAAACAGGTTGGAGTAAAAACCGTGACCCTGTTGCTGAAGAGGAACAGGGACCACCACTCCTTCTGTCTTCAGAGTGTCCAGCGCCTGCAGAAGAGCATCGGCTCGCTCAGGAGGCGGAGATGTTCTGAAAAATCGAGTCGGAGGACGAGAATTGAACTCTATCCTGTAACCGTGAGACAGAATGTCTCTCACCCAACGGTCTTTTACCTGTGGCAGCCAAATGTCGGAAAAGCGGGAGAGCCTGCCACCGACCGAGGATGCGGCGTGAGGGGGCCGTAAGTCATGAGGAAGCCGCCTTGGTGGCGGCACCTCCGGCGGTCTTTTTAGGGCGTGCCTTAGACCGCCATGGATCGGAGTTCCTCTGATCCTTCTGAGGACCTTTGGACGAGGAGAATTGGGACCTGCCCGCGCCCCGAAAGGACCGAAACCTCGACTGTCCCCTTCTCTGTTGGGGTAATCTTGGTTTGGCCTGGGGTAAGGATGTTTCCTTTCCCTTGGATTGTTTGATGATTTCATCCAGCCTCTCACCAAACAAACGGTCGCCAGAAAATGGCAAACCGGTTAAGCACTTTTTGGAAGCTGAATCTGCCTTCCATTCCCGAAGCCACAAGGCCCTTCGTATTGCCACCGAATTGTCGGCTGCAACCGCCGTACGGCTCGCAGAGTCCAGGACAGCATTAATAGCGTAGGACGCAAATGCCGACGTTTGAGAGGTTATAGACGCCACTTGCGGCGCAGACGTACGTGTAAGTGCGTCAATTTGCGCTTGACCCGCTGCAATAGCTTGGAGCGCCCATACGGCTGCGAATGCTGGAGCAAAAGACGCGCCGATAGCTTCTTAGATGGATTTCAACCAGAGCTCCATCTGTCTGTCAGTGGCATCCTTGAGCGAAGGCCCCATCTTCAACTGCAACTATGGATCTAGCCGCCAGTCTGGAGATTGGAGGATCCACCTTGGGACACTGAGTCCAGCCCTTGACCACGTCAGGGGGGAAGGGATACCGTGTATCCTTAAGGCGCTTAGAAAAACGCTTATCTGGATTAGCCCTGTGTTTCTGGACTGTCTCTCTGAAGTCAGAGTGGTCCAGAAACATACTCGTACGTTTGGGGAACCTAAAACGGAATTTCTCCTGCTGAGAAGCTGACTCCTCTACTGGATGAGCAGAGGGAGAAATATCCAACATTTGATTTATGGACGCGATAAGATCATTCACTATGGCGTCCCCATCAGGAGTATCAAGGTTGAGCACAGCCTCAGAATTAGAATCCTGATCAGCTACCTCCGCTTCACCATACAGAGAGTCCTCCCGCTGAGACCCTGACCAATGTGATGATGTCGAGGGAATTTCCAAGCGAGCTCGCTTACGCTGTCTGGGACTGCGGTCCGTGTCAGAGACCTCACTCTGGGATCTATGAGACACCCCGGGAGGACATGGTTGTTCCGACTGAGGGGAACTAGGTGGCAATGATTCCACAGTGTTCCTGGTTTGAGATACTGGTCTGGACTGCAAAGCTTCTAGTATCTTAGCCATAGTCTCAGAAAGCCTTTCAGTAAAAGCTGTAAACTCCGTCCCTGTCACCTGGACAGTGTTAGCAGGTGGTTCCCCCTGGGCCTCCCTTAGCAGAGGCTCCGGCTGAGTAAGTGCCACGGGGGCCGAGCAGTGCACACAATGAGGGTCAGTGGAGCCTGCCGGTAGTGAGGTCGTACATGCGGCGCAGGCAGCATAGTAAGCCTGTGTTTTGGCACCCCTGCTTCTTGTGGGCACCATGCTGTTGACTCCCCTGAGCAACACAATAGGGTATATAGCCAGAAACAACCGTGCACCATACAGTGTAAAGTATACCTATAAATATATTTACACTACTGCACAAGTGGGGCTAGCACCTGAGGTGCTGCTTACCGCCCGCTTAGAGTGGTTGTGTGGCCAGCAGAATCCCTGTCTGAGTCCCCCAGCGCTTGTCTGTCCTCTGCAGCGTCAGAGGAGCTGAGTAATGGCTGCCGGCGTCCTAAGGAGAGGAGGGAGCCGTGGGCGTGACCCAGAAAGTGCGGGAACTGGTGCCCCACTGTGCACAGTGAGGGGGGGTGGAGTATGCAAAGCATGCTCCAGCCCTCAGTGCTGCTGTGCTGTACAGCGTCCCGCCCTTCCCCTGACTGGCAGGGCTGGGGGCGGGAAGAAAGAGACTAGGCCGCAAAAAGCCGGGGACTCGAGTTATGAGCGCGGCCGCCGTAAAAGCGCGGTCGGCGCTGAAGTCCCCGGCGCACTAACAGTCCCAGCCGCGCCGCAGTAATAGTAATGGCAGCGGCGGTCAGCGCGGCAGTCCCCTTACACTAACACACTCAGCGACGCTGCAGTGTGTAATAGCACAAACGCGGTCAGCGCCGCAGTCCCCGGTGCACTAGCACACCCAGCAATGTTGGAGTGTTGCTGTGCGCGGTCCCCACGGGGACACAGAGTACCTTCAAGTAGCAGGGCCATGTCCCTGAACGATACTCGGCTCCTATCCAGCAGAGTCCTCAGGAGCTGTGGATGGAGCACGGTCTCAGTGCCTGGAGACCGATAGGATCCCACTTCACCCAGAGCCCTAAGGGGGATGGGGAAGGAAAACAGCATGTGGGCTCCAGCCTCCATACCCGCAATGGATACCTCAACCTTAACAACACCGCCGACAAGAGTGGGGTGAGAAGGGAGCATGCTGGGGGCCCTTTAAGGGCCCTCTTTTCTTCCATCCGACATAGTCAGCAGCTGCTGCTGACTAAGCTGTGGAGCTATGCGTGCATGTCTGCCTCCTTCGCACAAAGCAAAAAAACTGAGGAGCCCGTGGGAGCACGGGGGGTGTATAGGCAGAAGGGGAGGGGCTTTACACTTTTAGTGTAATACTTTGTGCGGCCTCCGGAGGCATAGCCTATACACCAATTGTCTGGGTTTCCCAATGGAGCGACAAAGAAATAACATTTTTGTGTAAAAAAAAAAATTTATTTTTTCCTTCCACATTGCTTTGATTCTTGTGAAGCACCTAAAAAAGGGGTAATAAACTTCCTGGATATGGTTTTGAGTAGCCTGAGGGGTGCAGTTTTTAGAATGGGGTCACTTTTGGGTATTTTCTGTCACCGAGGCCTCTCAAAGTCACTTCAAATATGATGTGGTCCCTAAAAAAAAACAAACCTTTTTTTTGTAAATTTTGTTGGAAAAATGAAAAAATTACTGATTTGACCCCTTCTAACTGCCTAACAAAAAAAAAAATTGTTTTCAAAATTGCGCTGGTGTAAAGTAGACATGTGGGAAATTTTATTTAGTAACTATTTTATGACATTTCTCAGATTTATGGGCATAAAATTTCAAATTTTGAAAATTGCGCAATTTTCAAAATTTTCGACAAATTTCCGAATTTTCAGAAATAAACGCAAAAAAATATCAGCCTAAATTTACCACTTTCATGAAGTACAATATGTCACGAAAAAACATTGGAACGCTTCAACAGATCCTGGCGATTCTGACAGAGTTATAACCTCATAAAGGGACACTGGTCAGAATTGCGCAAAATGGCGAGAGTAAGGTCAAAATAGGCTGGGGGCTGAAAGGGTTAAAAGGGGATTTCCTTGACCCAAGTTAAATTTTCAGAAAGGTTCCCAGGTAAAGATGGGAGAATAGATTTGTAGGGCACAGCCAGGTCTGAATTCAGTAATCGCCGCTTACCTGCTGTCATGTCGGACTCCTATTTTGAGTGACTGGGCTAGCACTGTTGTGCGTCAAGCAACAATGATGAATTCGCACCAGCTTGGCTAATCAAATGAAGAGCCTGGGAGAACTGCAACTAAGCAGTGATTTGCTGGCTCACAGATTACTATCCCTGTAAAGTATATTAACAAAAGTTCTTTTTTTAGAAGGGAAAAAGCCAAGGTATAACTTTATACTAGTCCTTTCATAAAGGGATGAACCATACGTGCTTTTATTTCATTTGGGAAGGTGGGTCCCGTGCAGACGCACTACAATACTTTGATCTTCCCCGCTCAGGGCAGATCTAAGTGCGCCTGCGCAGGACCTCAATGCCGGCTAGTGTGCGTGACATAGGATGCGTCACGCACCCAGGCTTCAGCAGAAGGACATAGATGGCCGAAAGAGGAGGCGCCGGACCCAGAGAACAAAGACACTCATCCGACCGGTCTGCACCGCTCCGCCCCTTAGGTGAGTATTAAAGTGATTTTTACATTCTACACAGCGGCTTGGGCTCTTATATACAGCATGTTAGACTGCTGGATATAAGAGCCGACTGGTGGTGGCTGCAGCTTATAGGCCCCAAATCTGGTGACAGGTTCCCTTTAAGAAGCGCATGCCCGTTAAAGAATTTGGCACATTAATTGTGTCTTGTGGGACATTTTCTCCACTTCAGCTTTGTCGACTGCGCTTGGCCATTCCCCTTCCCAGCGAAGAGCTTCACTTAGGCTACTTTCACACATCCGGTTTTTGCTCTGCGGCACAATACGGCGCTCTGCAGAAAAACCGCAACCGTTTTTTTTTGCTGCCGTTGCGTTTTTTTTGCATAGACTTACATTAGTGCCGTATTGTGCCGCATGGGCTTGCGTTTGGTCCGGTTTTTGCCGCATGCGGCATATTTAGCCGATGCCGCGGCCGGATGGAACGTTGCCTGCAACGTTTTTTTGCTCCGACAAAAAAACCGCATCGCGCCGCATCCGGCCGCGGCGGCGCATTTTTCAATGCATGCCTATGGACCCGGATGCGGCGCGATGCGGAAAAGAGAGAATTTCTTTGTCGCTCCATTGGGAGACCCAGACAATTGGGTGTATAGCTTCTGCCTCCAGAGGCCACACAAAGTATTACACTTTAAAAAGTGTAACCCCTCCCCTTTGCCTATACACCCTCCCGTGGATCACGGGTTCCTCAGTTTTATGCTTTGTGTGGAAGGAGGCACACATCCACTCATGCATTCTCAACTTAGTTATGTCGGTTGGAAGAAAAGAGGGCCCCCACGGGGCCCCCGGCATGTTCCCTTCTCACCCCACTACGTCGGCGGTGTTGTTAAGGTTGAAGTACCCATTGCGGGTACAGAGGCTGGAGCCACATGCCGTCTCCCTTCACCATCCCTTAAGCGGCTCTGGGAGAAGTGGGATCCTAAGCGGTCATCCATTTACTGGGACCGTGCTCCATCCGCAGCCCCTGTGGGAACCTGCCGGACCGGAGCCTCTTCAACTTCAGGGACCGGGCCCTGCAACTCAAAGGTACTCTGTGTCCCCATAAAGGACTGTGCAGGGAGCGCACCTTCTTCCCGGAAGCCGCGGCGGCTGCTGAATTCAGGAGGCCGGTGGACTTCCGCGGCAACCGTGCCTGCTTGTCGGGCGCGGTCTCAAATTTAGTCCCCGGCTTCATCGCGGCCTAGTCGCAAAAATCCCGCCCCCGGGCCTGCCTGTCAGGGGTAAGGGCGGGATTACCGGCCTGACGTCGGATGTGAGGGCTGGAGCATCCTGCATGTTTCCTCCCCCCTCACTGATCACTGTGGGGACCCCAGATTCCCGCACTTTGCTGGCGCCGCCCACGGCTCCACTCCTCCCCTGAGAGCTCCGGCAGCCATTTTTTGGCATTCTGCCGGTGGAGGATTCTCAGTGAACAGCTCTGCAGCTCCGGGGGAACCAAGGCACGGAATCTGGAGGACACACTCCGCTTGTTAGCGGTCGGCAAGCCACACCGGTCACCCGGTGCTGGTCCCCCTAGGGTGCCGGATTAGATACGTATATATCTATATCTATCTGTTCGGTGGGCTGTATACCCCTTTCCCATATACCCTCAGTGATCACTCTCCTAGGAGACAACAGCATGTCGTCCACAAGGAGCAAAGCTGCTAAGGCACAGGGTTTTTTTGCGGCCTGTACCTCTTGTGGGGCTATGTTACCTGCGGGTTCCACCTACCCTCACTGTGAGCAATGCTCGACCCCTGTTTCGCTTGCTCAGCCGGAGCCTCGGACACTGGTGGGCCCCTCGGCTCATGTAGACCCCCCTGCTCCCCCTGACCAGGCTGCAGGGACAGAGTTCGCCTCTTTTGCTGAGAAACTCTGAGTCACTTTCTCAATCCATTACACAGTCTATGGACAAATGGTCTTCTAATCTGCTAGAGGCTTTGCAGTCCAGACCAGACCCTTCACAGGCCCCGGCCCCTGTTGGCTCGTCGCCTCCAGGCCCCTCTCGGTCCGCGCCACAGCGCGCTCATAGGTTGGCCCCTCGATCTCAGGCGGAAGACTCCTGCCCGGACCGTAGTCCTAGACCGGCTAAGCGGCCTCGCTGGGACTCTTCCCCGACTTCCTCTCGCTGCTCGGGATCCCAGCTTGAGGACTCTCTGGAGGACAAGGCGGACGTCGCAGCTCAGGGCTCTGACCCTGACGTCGCCCTTAACCTTGATACACCTGAGGGGGACGCCTTAATAAATGATCTTATCTCGTCCATCAACCAGGTGTTAGATCTCTCTCCCCCGCCTCCTCCTGTAGAGGAGTCGGCGTCTCAGCAGGAGAAACACCAGTTTCGGTTCCCCAAACGTACTCGCAATACGTTTTTAGATCACTCTAACTTCAGGGACGCTGTCCAGAAGCCCAGAGCGGTCCCGGACAAGCGCTTTACTAAGCGCCTCACCGACACGCATTACCCCTTCCCATCTGAAGTCGTTAAGGGTTGAGCTCACTGTCCCAAGGTGGATCCTCCAGTCTCAAGATTGGCGGCTAGATCCGTGGTGTCGGTTGCAGATGGCTCATCGCTAAAAGATGCCACTGACAGACAGATTGAGCTCCTGGTGAAGTCCATCTATGAGGCCACGGGCGCGTCTTTTGCCCCGGCCTTTGCAGCCGTGTGGGCACTCCAAGCTATCTCGGTTTGTCTGACTGAGATTAATGCTGTCACACGTAATTCTGCTCCGCAAGTTGCATCTTTGACCTCTCAGGCGTCAGCCTTTTCATCCTACGCCATGAACGCCGTCCTGGACTCTGCTAGCCGTACAGCTGTAGCATCCGCTAACTCTGTGGCAGTCCGCAGGGCCATGTGGCTGCGCGAATGGAAGGCAGATTCGGCTTCCAAGAGGTTCTTAACCGGTTTGACGTTTTCTGGCGACCGTTTGTTTGGCGAACGATTGGATGAGATTATTAAGGAATCCAAAAGGAAAGGATTCCTCCTTACCCCAGGCCAAACCTAAGAGACCTCAACAGAGAAAGGTTCAATCGAGATTTCGGTCCTTTCGTCCCTCCGCCAAGTCCCAATCCTCTTCGTCCAACAGGCCGGAGAAAGGCCAGAGGAACTCCTATGCGTGGCGATCCAAGTCTCGCCCACAAAAGACCGCAGGAGGCACTGCCTCCAAGACGGCTTCCTCATGACTCTCGGCCTCCCCTGACCGCATCCTCGGTCGGTGGCAGGCTCTCCCGCTTTGGCGACGCCTGGTGGCCACATGTTCAAGACCGATGGGTGAGAGACATTCTGTCTCATGGTTACAGGATAGAGTTCAGCTCTCGTCCTGCGGCTCGCTTCTTCAGAACCTCTCCACCCCCCGCTCAGGCCGACGCACTTTTTCAGGCAGTAGCCGCTCTAAAGATGGAAGGAGTTGTGATCCCCGTTCCCCTTCAGGAACGTGGTCGCGGATTTTACTCCAACTTGTTCGTGGTGCCAAAAAAGGACGGGTCATTCCGTCCCGTTCTGGACCTCAAGCTGCTCAACAGACATGTGAGAACCAGACGGTTCCGGATGGAATCTCTCCGCTCGGTCATCGCCTCAATGTCACAAGGAGACTTCCTAGCATCGATCGACATCAAGGATGCTTATCTCCATGTACCGATCGCACCCAAGCATCAACGTTTCTTGCGTTTCGCCATCGGGGACGAACACCTCCAGTTCGTGGCATTGCCTTTCGGCTTGGCGACAGCACCACGGGTTTTCACCAAAGTCATGGCATCCGTTGTGGCGGTCCTGCATTCTCAGGGCCACTCGGTGATTCCCTACTTGGACGATCTCCTAGTCAGGGCCCCGTCTCGGGTAGCGTGTCAACAAAGTCTGTCGCTCTGGCGACTCTCCAGCGGTTCGGGTGGATCATCAACTTCCCGAAATCCAAGTTGACACCGACCCAATCACTGACGTACCTTGGGATGGAGTTTCATACCCAGCAAGCGTTAGTCAAGCTTCCGAGAGACAAACAGCTTTCTCTGCAGGCAGGGGTGCAATCCCTTCTTTGGAGTCAGTCACACCCCTTAAGGCGCCTCATGCACTTCCTGGGGAAGATGGTGGCAGCTATAGAGGCAGTCCCGTTCGCGCAATTCCATCTTCGGCCACTCCAATGGGACATTCTCCGCAAATGGGACAGGAGGTCGGCTTCCCTCGACAGGAACGTCTCTCTTTCCCTTGCAACCAAGACGTCACTTCAGTGTTGGCTCCTTCCCAACTCTCTGTCGCAGGGAAAATCCTTCCTACCCCCAACCTGGGCTGTGGTCACCACGGACGCGAGCCTGTCAGGGTGGGGAGTGGTTTTTCTCCACCACAGGGCTCAGGGAACCTGGACTCCGATAGAGTCCTCCCTTCATATCAATATTCTGGAGATAAGGGCAGTGTATCTAGCCCTATTGGCTTTTCATCGGTGGCTGGAGGGCAGGCAGATCCGTATCCAGTCGGACAACGCCACTGCCGTCGCATACATCAACCACCAAGGCGGCACTCGCAGTCGTCAAGCCTTCCAGGAAGTCCGACGGATTCTGCAGTGGGTGGAAGCCACAGCTTCCACCATCTCCGCAGTTCACATCCCGGGCGTAGAAAACTGGGAAGCAGATTTTCTCAGTCGTCAGGGCATGGATGCGGGGGAATGGTCTCTGCACCCAGAAGTGTTTCGAGAGATCTGTCGCCGCTGGGGAACGCCGGACGTCGATCTCATGGCGTCACGGCAAAACAACAAAGTCCCGGCATTCATGGCACGGTCTCAGGATCACAGAGCTCTGGCGGCGGACGCGTTAGTTCAGGATTGGTCGCAGTTTCGACTGCCTTATGTGTTTCCTCCTCTGGCGATGCTGCCCAGAGTGTTACGCAAGATCAGGTCCGACTGCCGTCGCGCCATTCTCGTCGCTCTAGACTGGCCGAGGCGGTCGTGGTACCCGGATCTGTGGCATCTCACGGTGAGTCAACCGTGGGCGCTTCCAGACCGCCCAGACTTGCTGTCACAAGGCCCATTTTTCCATCTGAATTCTGTGGCCCTCAACCTGACTGTGTGGCCATTGAGTCCTGGCTCCTAGCGTCTTCAGGGTTATCTCAGGATGTCATTGCCACCATGAGACAGGCCAGGAAGCCTACGTCCGCCAAAATCTATTATAGGTCTTGGCAAATCTTCCTATCCTGGTGCGCTAATAACGGTTTTACTCCATGGCCGTTTGCCTTACCCACTTTTCTTTCATTCCTTCAATCCGGAATGGACAAGGGTTTGTCACTTGGCTCTCTCAAGGGCCAAGTATCGGCGCTCTCAGTGTTTTTTCAAAAGCGCCTAGCCAGGCTTCCGCAGGTCCGCACGTTCCTGCAGGGAGTTTGCCACTTAGTCCCACCTTACAAGCGTCCGCTGGAACCCTGGGATCTTAACAGGGTGCTAGCGGCTCTTCAGAAACCACCTTTCGAGCCGCTGCGGGATGTCTCTCTATCACGTCTTTCGCAGAAGGTGGCCTTCCTAGTGGCAGTCACATCACTTCGGAGAGTGTCTGAGCTAGCAGCACTGTCATGCAAAGCCCCCTTCCTGGTGTTTCACCAGGATAAGGTGGTTCTGCGTCCGGTCCCGGAATTTCTCCCTAAGGTGGTATCCCCTTTTCATCTCAATCAGGATATCTCCTTGCCTTCATTTTGCCCTAATCCAATTCACCAGTGTGAAAAGGATTTGCACTCTTTGGATCTTGTGAGAGCACTCCGGCTCTACGTGTCTCGCACGGCGCCCCTGCGCCGTTCAGATGCGCTCTTTGTCCTTGTCGCTGGCCAGCGTAAGGGCTCGCAAGCTTCCAAGTCAACCTTGGCTCGGTGGATCAAGCAACCGATTCTCGAAGCCTACCGTTCTTCTGGGCTTCCGCTTCCTTCAGGGCTGAAAGCCCATTCTACCAGAGCCGTGGGTGCGTCCTGGGCATTGCGGCACCGGGCTACGGCTCAGCAGGTGTGTCAGGCAGCTACGTGGTCTCGTCTGCACACGAAACACTATCAAGTGCATACCTATGCTTCGGCAGACGCCAGTCTAGGTAGGCGAGGTATTCTTTTACCCACCCAGGGACTGCTCTTGGACGTCCCAATTGTCTGGGTCTCCCAATGGAATGACAAAGAAGGGAATTTTGTTTACTTACCGTAAATTCCTTTTCTTCTAGCTCCTATTGGGAGACCCAGCACCTGCCCCTGTGCCCCTCGGGCTGGTTGTTTTTTTGTGTACACATGTTGTTCATGTTGAATTGTTCTTTTGGTTCATGGTTTGCAGTTCTCCGAACATCCTTCGGATTGCATTTACCCTAGACCAATTTATAAGTTTTCTCCTTCCTGCTTTTGCACCAAAACTGAGGAGCCCGTGATCCACGGGAGGGTGTATAGGCAAAGGGGAGGGGTTACACTTTTTAAAGTGTAATACTTTGTGTGGGCGCCGGAGGCAGAAGCTATACGCCCAATTGTCTGGGTCTCCCAATAGGAGCTAGAAGAAAAGGAATTTACGGTAAGTAAACAAAATTCCCTTCTTTATTACTTACCGTAAATTCTTTTTCTTATAGTTCCATATTGGGAGACCCAGACCATGGGTGTTTAGCTTCTGCCTCCGGAGGACACACAAAGTACTACACTTAAAAGTGTAGCTCCTCCCTCTGAGCTTATACACCCCCTGGTAGCCAGTCCTAGCCAGTTTAGTGCAAAAGCTGAAGGAGAATAGCCACCCACAAGTAGAACCGAGTAAGAACCGGAACAACCGGAGACTCTGTCCACGACAACAGCCGGTGATAACACACGGAACAAGAAAATTGCCAACAGGGAGGGAGCTGGGTCTCCCAATACGGAACTATAAGAAAAAGAATTTACGGTAAGTAACAAAATTCTCTTTTTCTTTATCGTTCCTTTGGGAGACCCAGACCATGGGACGTTCCAAAGCTGTCCCTGGGTGGGAATAAACAGAAAAAACTAAGAAGTAGGCGGAGCCTAACTTCACAAATGGGCGACAGCCGCCTGAAGGATGCGTCTGCCCAAGCTCGCATTTGCCGAAGCATGAGCATGCACTTGGTAGTGCTTCGAAAAGGTATGCAGGCTAGTCCAAGTGGCAGCCTGACAGACTTGTTGAGCCGTAGCCTGGTGCCTAAAAGCCCAAGAGGCACAGACAGCTCTGGTCGAGTGTGCTTTGATCCCCGGCGGGGGAGGCACCTGAGTACTCTGGTAGGCGTCCGAAATGGTCGATCCAATCCAACGGGCCAAGGTAGGCTTAGAAGCAGAGAGACCCTTGCGCCGCCCTGTGGTTAGCACAAAAGGAGAGGTGCACCGCCTAAGCGCAGCGGTGCGAGACACATAAATCCGGAGCGCACGCACCAGATCTAGAGTATGCAGCGCTTTCTCAAAGCGATGAACAGGGGCCGGACAGAAGGAAGGCAAGGAAATATCCTTGTTAAGGTGGAAGGGAGAGACCACCTTAGGAAGAAAGTCCGGGGTCGGACGGAGAACTACCTTGTCTTGGTGAAAAACCAAAAAAGGTGACTCAGAGGAGAGCGCAGCCAAAATCAGAGACTCTCCTGAGAGAAGTTATGGCTACTAGAAAGGCCACCTTTTGAGAAAGACGATACAAAGAAACCTCCCTAAGGGACTCAAAAGGGGGTTTCTGCAATACTGTGAGGACCAAGTTAAGGTCCTAGGGATCCAAGGGCCGCCGATAAGGCGGAATGATGTGAGACGCACCTTGCATGAAGGTGCGGACCTGAGCCAGCCGGGCGAGACGCCGCTCGAACAGCACTGATAGAGCTGAGACTTGTCCCTTGAGAGAGTTGAGGGACAGTCCTAGCTGCAGACCGGACTGTAAAAAAAGACAGAAGGGTCGGCAACGAGAATGGCCAAGGAGAATGGCCGGAAGAGCGACACCAGGACAGGAACATTTTCCAAGTCCTGTGATAGATCTTGACGGAGGAAGACTTACGGGCCCGAGTCATAGTGGAGATGACTTCAGGAGGAATACCAGAAGCCGTCAAAATCCAGGACTCAAGAGCCACGCCGTCAATTTGAGTGCCGCAGAATTCGGGCGGAAAAATGGACCTTGCGAGAGCAGGTCTGGACGGTCCGGAAGATGCCACGGCATCTCCACGGACAGTTGGAGCAGGTCCGGATACCAAGCTCGCCTGGGCCAGTCCGGTGCAATGAGGATGACTCGACGACCCTCCATTCTGATCTTGCGCAGGACTCTGGGCAAGAGAGCTAGAGGGGGAAACACGTAGGACAGACGAAACTAGGACCAGTCTTGAACCAGAGCGTCCGCGGCGAAGGCCTGAGGAGCGTGGGAGCGAGCCACGTAAACCGGAACCTTGTTGTTGTGACGGGATGCCATTTGGTGATTGATGTAGGCAACCGCTGTCGCGTTGTCTGACTGGACTCGAATGTGCCTGCCCGCCAACAGGTGGTGAAAGGCTAGGAGAGCTAGGAGCACAGCTCTGGTTTCCAGCACATTGATTGAAAGGGCTGACTCGGACGGAGTCCAAGTGCCCTGTGCTCTGTGGTGGAGATGTACCGCTCCCCAGCCGGAAAGGCTGGCATCCGTGGTGAGAATCACCCAGGACAGAGTCAGGAAGGAGCGCCCTTGGGACAGGGAGAGGGGTCGAAGCCACCACTGAAGAGAGCTCCTGGTCCGTGGCGACAGAGCCACTAACCTGTGTAAGGAGGAAGGCCGCTTGTCCCAACAGCGGAGAATGTCCAGCTGCAGAGGACGCAGATGTAACTGGGCAAAGGGAACCGCCTCCATGGAGGCCACTATTTGACCCAGCACCTGCATCAGGCGCCTGAGGGAATAACTGCGGGGCCTCAGGAGAGAGCGCACCGCTAGCCGGAGAGACTGCTGTTTGATTAAGGGAAACTTCACAAGTGCCGGCAAAGTCTCGAACTGCATCCCTAGGTACGTGAGACTCTGGGTCGGAGTCAGAGTGGATTTGGGAAGATTGACAATCCACCCGAATTTGGCTATGGTGGCGAGAGTGAGCGAAACACTCAGCTGACAGTCTGCGCTGGATGTACCCTTGACCAGAAGGTCGTCCAGATAAGGAAGCACTGCTAACCCCTGGAGGTGCAGGACCGCAATCATTGCCGCCATGACCTTGGTGAATACCCGAGGGGCCGTGGCTAACCCGAAGGGGAGAGCCACGAATTGGAAATGATCCTCTCCTATCGCAAAACGTAACCAATGCTGATGTGACACTGCGATTGGCACATGTAGATAGGCATCTCTGATGTCGATGGACGCCAGGAACTCCCCTTGGGTCATAGAGGCAATGACTGATCGCAGAGACTCCATGCGAAAATGCCGCACCCGGACATGCTTGTTGAGAAGCTTGAGATCCAGGATGGGCCGGAAGGTACCGTCCTTTTTTGGAACTAGGAAGAGATTTGAGTAAAAACCTCTGAACCGTTGCTGAGCGGGAACTGGGACAATCACTCAGTTTGCCTGCAAGGACGCCACGGCCTGCGAGAAGGCGGCGGCCTTGGAGCAGGGGGGAGTTGAGAGAAGAAGGGAATTTTGTTACTTACCGTAAATTCCTTTTCTTCTAGCTCTTATTGGGAGACCCAGACGATTGGGGTGTATAGCACTGCCTCCAGAGGCCACACAAAGCAATTACACTAAAAAGTGTAAGGCCCCTCCCCTTCTGGCTATACACCCCCAGTGGGATCACTGGCTCACCAGTTTTAGTGCAAAAGCAAGAAGGAGGAAAGCCAATAACTGGTTTAAACAAATTCACTCCGAGAAACATCGGAGAACTGAAAACCGTTCAACATGAACAACATGTGTACCCGCAAACAAACCAAAAATCCCGAAGGACAACAGGGCGGGTGCTGGGTCTCCCAATAAGAGCTAGAAGAAAAGGAATTTACGGTAAGTAACAAAATTCCCTTCTTCTTCGGCGCTCTATTGGGAGACCCAGACGATTGGGACGTCCAAAAGCTGTCCCTGGGTGGGTAAAGAAATACCTCATGTTAGAGCTGCAAGACAGCCCTCCCCTACGGGGAGGCAACTGCCGCCTGCAGGACTCTTCTACCTAGGCTGGCGTCCGCCGAAGCATAGGTATGCACCTGATAATGTTTGGTGAAAGTGTGCAGACTCGACCAGGTAGCTGCCTGGCACACCTGTTGAGCCGTAGCCTGGTGTCGCAATGCCCAGGACGCACCCACGGCTCTGGTAGAATGGGCCTTTAGCCCTGACGGAACCTGAAGCCCCGCAGAACGGTAGGCTTCAAGAATTGGTTCTTTGATCCATCGAGCCAGGGTGGCCTTAGAAGCCTGCGACCCCTTGCGCTTACCAGCGACAAGGACAAAGAGTGCATCCGAACGGCGCAGGGGCGCTGTGCGGGAAATGTAGATTCTGAGTGCTCTCACCAGATCTAACAAATGTAAATCCTTCTCATACCGATGAACTGCATGAGGACAAAACGAAGGCAAAGAGATATCCTGATTAAGATGAAAAGAGGATACCACCTTCGGGAGAAACTCCTGAATGGGGCGCAGCACTACCTTGTCCTGGTGGAAGACCAGGAAGGGAGCCTTGGATGACAGCGCTGCCAGCTCAGACACTCTCCGAAGAGATGTGATCGCTACCAGAAAAGCCACTTTCTGTGATAGCCTAGAAAGTGAAACCTCCCTCAGAGGCTCGAAGGGCGGCTTCTGGAGGGCAACTAGTACCCTGTTCAGATCCCATGGATCTAACGGTCGCTTGTACGGGGGTACGATATGACAAACCCCCTGCAGGAACGTGCGCACCTTGGAAAGTCGTGCTAGACGCTTCTGAAAAAAGACAGATAGCGCCGAGACTTGCCCTTTAAGGGAGCCGAGCGACAAACCTTTTTCTAACCCAGATTGGAGGAAAGAAAGAAGGATAGGTAATGCAAATGGCCAGGGAGACACTCCCTGAGCAGAGCACCAGGATAAGAATATCCTCCACGTTCTGTGGTAGATCTTAGCAGACGTGGGCTTCCTAGCCTGTCTCATGGTGGCAACGACCCCTTGGGATAAGCCTGAAGACTCTAGGATCCAGGACTCAATGGCCACGCAGTCAGGTTGAGGGCCGCAGAATTCCGATGGAAAAACGGCCCTTGGGACAGTAAGTCTGGTCGGTCTGGCAGCGCCCACGGTTGGCCGACCGTGAGATGCCACAGATCCGGATACCACGCCCTCCTCCCGATAGAGCCAGCAGCTACTGCTGACTACAAACAGTGGAGCTATGCGTGGATGTCTGACCTCCTTCGCACAAAGCAGAAAACTGGTGAGCCAGTGATCCCACTGGGGGTGTATAGCCAGAAGGGGAGGGGCCTTACACTTTTTAGTGTAATTGCTTTGTGTGGCCTCCGGAGGCAGTGCTATACACCCCAATCGTCTGGGTCTCCCAATAGAGCGCCGAAGAAAAAAAATCTGTTTGGAGGGCTGGAAGAGAATTCTATCCTGTAGCCGTGAGATATGATGTCTCTCACCCACTGATCGGAGACTTGCTTTAACCAAGCGTCGCCAAAGTGGGAGAGCCTGCCACCGACTAAGGACGTGGCTGGAGCGGGCCGAGAGTCATGAGGAAGCTGCCTTAGTGGCAGAACCTCCTGCGGTCTTCTGCGGACGCGCTTTTGGGCGCCAGTTGGAATTCTGATCCTTGGCTGAGTTAGCGGACGAGGCGGAAGGCTTAGAGGATGACCAGTTGGAGGAACGAAAGGAACGAAACCTCGATTGATTCCTACCCTGGGCGGGTTTCTTGGTCTTGGTTTGTGGCATGGAAGTACTCTTCCCGCCAGTAGCTTCTTTAATGATTTTATCCAGCTGTTCACCAAACAGCCGTGAACCAGCAAAAGGGAGCCCAGCAAGAAACTTCTTGGAAGAAGCATCTGCCTTCCACTCTCGAAGCCACAAAACCCAGCGGATAACAAGAGAATTAGCTGAAGCCACCGCAGTGCGGTGAGCAGCCTCTAGCATGGCAGACATGGCATAAGATGAAAAGGCTGAAGCCTGAGCAGTTAAGGTAACCATCTCAGGCATAGATTCCTTGGTGAGGGAATGCATCTCCTATAGAGAAGCAGAGATGGCTTTGAGAGCCCACACTGCTGCAAAAGACGGGGAAAACGCGGCCCCCGCGGCTTCATACACAGATTTGGCCAGAAGGTCAATCTGACGGTCAGTGGAATCCTTAAGTGAGGTGCCGTCAGCCACCGACACAACGGTCCGGGCTGAGAGCCTAGACATCGGAGGGTCTACCTTTGGGGAGTGAGACCACTCCTTGACCACCTCAGGTGGAAATGGAAACCGGTCATCAGAACCACGCTTTGGAAAGCGTTTGTCAGGGCAGGCCCTGGGTTTGGTCACAGAAGGTCTGAAAACTGGAGTGGTTAAAGAACACACTCTTCACTCTCTTAGGCGAGGTAAACTGATGTTTTTCTGCCAAAGAGAGTTGCTCCTCTGACACTGGCGGATTGAGATCCAGCACAGAATTAATAGAAGCAATGAAATCACTAAGATCTGAGTCACCCTCAGAGAAATCGATGGGATACATAGCCTCCGAGCCCCCAGTGAGGGCATCCTCCTCATCTTGAGAGTCAGCTCTTGAGACAGAGCCGTGGGATGGGGAGGGGGAGGAAACCCTGTTCCTTCTCTTAGAAGGACAGGGTCTGGGATCAGATGATGAATCCTCCGTGAGCTCCGATGGACGGAGGTCAGAGGATAGGAGTCCTCTGTCAAGAGTATTAGAGGCACCCTGTGAGGGGGGCTGATGCATATTCAAAGTCCTGGACTAAAGTCCCATGGACTCAGCAAATGACTGGGATATGGACCTAGAAAGGGACTCTACCCAGGCTGGGGGTTCAGTCACAGGTGCAGCAGCAGCAGTCTGAGAGACCACTGGGCCTTGCTCCTTGTGTGAGACATGCTGGTGGTATACAGAGGTCCACAACCGGAGACCGGCTGTGGCTTACCAGACCGCTGAGCGCGGTGTTGTGTGCCCTCCAGATCCCGAAGCCCGGTCCCCCAGTCGCAGCACCTCAGCAGAGATGCAGAATGCAGGATGTCCCAGAGCAGAGTGAACTCTGCCTGAGAAATGACTAGGGGGCATTCCTATAAAAGAGCGGGAACTGGAGGGCTATAGAGACCTGCAGGGAAGGAGGGACGCCCCAGCAGTGGGGAGTGTCCCTCCCCTGTGTAGGACGGCCGAGCCGAACCTGTCCCTCTGCATGAGTGACATGCGAGGGCAGGAAAATGAAACTAGGCCTCCGGCGAAGCCGGGGCCTAAATTTAAGCGGCGAGGCCGACAAGCAGGCTCCATTGGCGCGGTTCTCAGGCAAAAAGCTAGAGAATGCGCCGGAAAAGTTAAAACAATCACATACAGCATACTCTCCCCTTACAATAAAGAACCGGGACCCCCAACATAAACGTCTCAGGTACTTAGCTGCTGAGACGCAGGGCCATGTCCCTGGGGATGAGTGCTCCGGTCCAACAGAATCCTCAAGGGGCTGTGGATGGAGACCGGACTCCTGCCAGGCATGGAGACCGTGCTGGCTCCCACTTCAAGCCAGAGCCCAGAAGGGATGGTGAAGGAGTGCGGCATGTAAGGCTGCAGCCTTGTAAATCAACCTTAACACCGCCGACACAGTGGGGTGAGAAGGGACATGCCGGGAGTCCAGACATGGACCCGCTTTTCTTCAACCTCTTTCCAAAAGTCAAACAAATCAGATGAGAATGCATGTGTGGATGTATGCCTCCTGACACAAAGCAATAAACTGGCTAGGACTGGCTACCAGGGGGTGTATAAGCTCAGAGGGAGGAGCTACACTTTTAAGTGTAGTACTTTGTGTGTTCTCCGGAGGCAGAAGCTAAACACCCATGGTATGGGTCTCCCAAAGGAACGATAAAGAAAAAACGCATCCGGCCACCGCATGCGGTTTCTTCCACTGCGCATGCTCAGTAGCGTGCCGCAACTGGAAAAAAACGGACCGGCCGCATGTAAAAACTTATGCAAAGGATGCGGTGTTTTCGCCGCATCCGTTGCATAGGTTTCACAGCCGGATTGAGCCGCACGGCTCAAACCGGATGTGTGAAAGTAGCCTTATGTTTCAGAAAAGGTTTGTGGAACCAGTTGAGAGTGGCATAATATTTGCACAACTACAAGTTGCACAGAACTTTTTGGGCATTGAGAGTTTTATACCACAATTCAGGGAAACTCTTGATGAATAGTCCGCTTATCATAGTTTAGGGCTGCCTTACTTGAATTCACAAAGTGAAGTGTAAGCATGACTGGGCATAAGCCTGTACACATTTTAACCAGGTGAATGTTCATTTATTCCAATATTACTATGTTTGTAAAGCAAACAAAAATTCGTTAAGTTTTAAATGGCTCGAATGGCTGCATTGTGAGGTGAAACAGGAATAGTGTAGAGGACAGTAGGTCTCAATCAATAACACACACTTACATGATGATACAGTGCCAGATTGGAAAGTGTTAAACAATTTTATTAATGCAATTCCACCTCTACACTCGGATTTTACACACTGCAGGGAAATAGCACATTTTACAAATAATTTACAGAGGTCCAACAAAACAAAAATATATTGTGAGAAAAGCCTATGTAAAATATATTGTACTATTCTAACGATCTCCATATCAAAAATAGATTCTAAAATGGGCCTTCGGTTGTCACTGCCTCGCTCTTATTACCAAATATGAAAATAGCAAGTAAGAGAAAGTATGCCAACTGAAAGAGAATCGGTCACCAGGGTTTTGCTCCTCCGAGAGCAGCATAATGTAGAGACATGGATCCTGATTCCAGCAATCTGTCACTTACTGAGCTGTCTGCTGTCATTTTGATGAAATCAATGGTTTTCTCTGCTGCAGATCTAGCAGTTATACAGAGCTCAAATATGCTGGGACTACCTGGCAACAGGACAAGTTGTCCTCTAATGATAATTTACTGATGATTAAACAAGAATTTTATCAAAACTACACTAAGCAGCTCAGTAAGTGACATCGCTGGAATCAGGATCTCTGCCCCTTTGTTATACTGCTCTGATTAGGTGGCAAAAACCTGGTGACAGATTCCCTTTAACGCTGCTTTCACACTGCGTTATAACCTACGTTCAGTGGTCCCATCTGAGTTTCCGTCCCAAACCCCCATGAAACACGTTTCAGATGCATGTGCTAATGGGGCCATTGACTATAATGGTGCAGATAGAGTCACACTGTGCGCTGTCTTTCACCATGTTCGGGCATGTACGCTTTCTGCAGACAGACACCCAGAAATAGTCACTACGTCTGGGTCTCCCCCTGCAGAAAGCATATACACCCGAAAATGGTGCAAGACAGAGTACACGCTGATGCCATCTGCCCCATAATAGTAAATAGCCCCGTTGGCGCATGCTTCTAAAACCCATTTTGCGGGAGGGTTGGGACGGAAGCTTAGACTGGACCACTGAACGTAGGTTATAACGCAGTGTGAAAGCAGCCTAAGAGTTACTAATGTCCTTCAAAACCAACTCTGCAATGTAGAGGTAGCCACATTAAACAACTCTTACAATCATTTCTAATATAAATGTGTATTTTTGCTCTACATAGTGAATTAAAAAAAAAAAAAAAAAGCAAGTATCCCATAAGATAATGCTACATTTAATATTCGAGCAGGCACATTCTTTAAATGTCTGAAGCTGCAGCATTGGGGCAGGTACAGTAAAACGGAAAGTAAAGCCCCGATTCATCAAGCAGTATTCACCAGAGTACCATGCTTATTTGGTGACTTGATGTTTTGACGCCAGTCAGTGCCAGCTGCAATTATTAGAAAGGTGGCAAAGCTTAGCAATGACACCTAACACATTCATCAAACATTATGCAACAGGGTGGCGTAAATTAAAACACAAAAAAAGGGTTATGCACCAAAATTACAGAGACACAAACCTCTTAATGGAGTACTGAAGGAAGATGGGCCAAATTTATTAAGGATGACCCGTAGGAGGACAATCAATGACTTGGGCCCTAAGTTTGAGTACTATTATAAAATAAATGACAAGCCTGAATACAGAATGTATTTGTAAGTGGAGCAGGGTTATAAAATTCTTTTTGATTTTTAGTATTTTGACCACTGACCTTGATAAAAACACAAATTTAATTACAGCTTTTAATTTGCATTTTTTAACCAAAATTCCATGCAAACGTAAGCTAAATATATAGAACATCATTTCACGTGTGAATAAAACACATACGTGAAAAAAAAAAAAAAAAAAAAAATTGTACTGGTGTCCTCAGCGTGCCATATGTGTTTTTCCGGTATGGAGAAAGAAATTACAAAGATTCTCCTATACATTAAAGCACGGATGGTATACTGATGTCATCTGTGTGCTCTGTGTTTTTCACAGAGTCATAAACTTGTTTTAGCGCTTGTCATCAGTGGTGCCCAACATGAAACAAAAAAACAGACACGTCTATGTGTAGTTCACACTGACCATGAGAAAATGCATATGTGTGAAGATCACGATAGGTTATAATGGGTACTTATGGTATTCATGAAAGAAAAAAAAATTGAATGCTACACATTGCGGAAACATACACGAGAAGTGTGACTTAGTCGAACATTCTGATTAACGGACTAAAGGCTATGGTAACGAGTTTGTTCAGAATTGTGTGTGTTAAGGAACAGTAAACTATACACAAGAATAAAAATCTATGCCTAATTATTATCTGAGCTCCATAACACATTTAATTATGTAGCGCCAGTTGAGTTCAATGCCTCCAAGAACCATGGATTAATCTCATGAGAAAAAGCCAAGATGCTCAATTAAAAGAATTCATAGTAAAGCTACAAGTCATTGCTTTTATGTAATACAATCCATGACATGAATCTGTAGGGTATCCATGTCAGGCGCAATCAGTTGACACTTAGGACAAATGTGTACAGTAAGGCTGGGCTGCTCCATGTTCTCTGCTCCTAGAAAAGTAGAAAAAGTATATATTATGAATGATGAAAAGAAAATATCTAAACTGTATTTCTATAGCATATGTATTTGGCAGTCATCAGCAATGCTTTCAACATGTGTTACCAGATTTCTAAAACCATACAGTTTTAAAACATCTGCAGCAAGCCGTTTTTCTTGACAAAGCATTATTAGAAAGAACCTGGCATTGTAAAGGTGTGGGTATAACAGCGCTGTTCTGATAAGTTATCCTTTAAAACACACTTAGGACATCATGTCAGGCTTTGTTCACATCACATTTCGGAGGAATATGTAGTGTATTCTACCTTATACCACAGAGTGAACAGGTGGCAAATGTATTTAATGGGGGGGGACTTTAAAAGGCAATAGTATAATAACACTATAGTTGTAACATAAGACATTTCAGTTACAGTTTTAGCTAATCAGTTCTTAGCTAAAAAAAACATATGTTTCAATCGTGTAATTGAAAGTAACGGTTAAATTTTACCTCTGGATGCAAGAATAGGACTTTCACAACCATCTCCTGATCTCATGGAGCCATGCCGCCTCTGCAGCTGTTCTATGGACTGCCTACGGAGAGAGGAATTCATTTTTTACTGAATACTGTTATTTTAGATTCTACTTCTGTGACAATTTCTGATTATATATTCTAGTGGTTAGAGAACACCACATTTTTCTTTTTCCACCATTAAAAGATACTCCTATTGCATCCCATATACATGATATATAGCTGAAGGCTCGTTGGACCAAAAGCTGGAAGCTTTCACTTTTGAGAAGCACCCCAGATACAGGAATGCTTGGCTAGGCTGAGCACTCCTGAGTTCCCTATCAAGCTCCTCTGGCAATGGCTTATCTCCCAGAGAACGAGAGGGCCAGTTGTTAGAATTTGGGCATGCCAGATCTTTATGTTGGAGGCCACCATACACAGACTGTTAGAAAAAGGTAACGTGTGTTACTGCAGGTTGCTACAGTGATATACAAAAGCTTTCGCACCCCTGGTCAAAGTTACTGTTATTGTGAACAGTTAAGCAAGTTGAAGATTAAATGATCTCTAAAATGCATAAAGTTAAAGAGGACACATTTACTTTGTATTTTAGACAAATATAATGGTGATGTTAAATTTTTAACCCCTTAACGGCTGAGGACATACCCTTGGTCATGTTGGATTAATCACCGCAGGCTGCTGCGGTGATCCTTGCACATGTTTGCAGATTTGACCAGACAGGCGTGGGTGGATCGCGGATTCACCCGCACCTATTAACCCCTTAAATTGCGCTGTCAAAATAAAACAGTGCTATTTAAATG
Source organism: Anomaloglossus baeobatrachus (assembly GCF_048569485.1). Taxonomy (NCBI): domain Eukaryota; kingdom Metazoa; phylum Chordata; class Amphibia; order Anura; family Aromobatidae; genus Anomaloglossus; species Anomaloglossus baeobatrachus. Next base: position 392,516,648 of record NC_134356.1, read on the forward strand.
GCGACGGTGGGGAACTACTTACTGACCATCTGATTTAATCTTTGGGCCAGTTGGTGGTTGTACACTGCTAGGGAGGGGCAAACTTTTTTTGCATAGTGTCAGTCTCCTAGTAGCAGTACCATACATATATTGTTTACTGTGTCCCCCAGTGAAGGCTCCAAGAAATTATTGCGAGTGCCAAAAATCATTTTCATGGGAAATGTGGCAAAACGGCTTTTTTGACTGCAATTACAGTAAAAACAAAGCATTTTTGTACTTTCTTCATAAAATCAACATGTGAACATAGCCTATTTGTAACAACTACCACACAGCACAACAGCTCCTCTAAAGCCATGCAAAACCCTTTTGACTCTGGATCACAGTGGCCAGTATAAAGCACAAGTATAAATATAGGGAGAGTGATAAAATGGAAACAAAAATATAGTCATGCACCGATTGACTCCATCTTCTTAAAGGGGAGCATTTGCTTCTGGTGAGATGTCGGTGAAATGATAAACTCTGAACAAAATCTTAATCAAAAGCAAATAAAAATGGAAGATTTATATGCACAAACAACACATACCTTCCTCGTTCCTCCTTCAGATTTTCATTCTCTTGAAGTATAAATGCCATGCGTGCTGCTAACTGCTCCTTCTCTTGATGAATATTTTGTCTGGCCTCTCTTTCTGCATGAAAATCACTACAGTAGATATCAATCTAGACAGGATATAAGAAAAAAAAAAAAATAGAACACAAAAAACATCGGGTCAATGAAAAAACAACAGCAGTCCAAAGTTAAACTAAAACTACAGTTAGATTTCTGCTTAGAAACAAACACTGACTGACCATATTCATGTCAAGTGGTGCTCAAAACGATGGCTCATTCACCGAAGGGTTTGGAAAGGGAACAGCGTTATTTGCTTTTTGGAGTGTAAATTTGGCTGGAATACATTGTGGACACTAGGTCACATTTGTAGAGACCATGAGGTGCCAAAATAACCCCATAAGTGATCCCATTTTGGAAACTAAATCATTTTGGTGTAGTGGTGGGGAGCATATTTTGTTAACTTTTAGCATTAAAAAAATAAAATAAAATAAATACTAGAATATATATTTATAAAACAGCCAACCAGGAAATGTTCAACTGAAGAGAACAATCAAGACAAGTCACTAGGAAAGTCAAGGAGTCATAGAAGTATTGTAAAACCTAACAACATGCAATACTGCTGCCGATTTGCATATATTACAGAAAATAGTAATCTGCACTTGCGGGTCTCACTAACACATTTGAAGCCTAAAGCGTGGTTCTAATTTGCCTGTATTGTTGAGTTGGGCCTTTTATAGTAAAAAATCCAGTAAACGGGAATAGAAGGCGACATGGAAGAAAGAAATGAGATGACATAGTAGGAAAAGGACAGTGTAAAAAGAAGCACAACGAAAATTAATTACTCTAGAGAAAAGCCATTAGGCAGAGCTATAGTGCTTGGAATGATATACAGTGCTGGCCAAAAGTATTGGCACCCCTGCAATTCTGTCAAATGCTCCTCATTTAATTCTTCAAAATGATTACAATCACAAATTCTTTGGTATTATCTTCATTTCATTTGTCTTCAATGAAAAAAAAAAAATAAAATTGTCATAAAGCCAAATTGGATATAATTCCACACCAAACATAAAAAAGGGGGTGGACAAAAGTATTGGCACTGTTTGAAAAACCATGTGATGCTTCTCTAATTTGTGTAATTAACAGCACCTGTAACTTACCTGTGGCACCTAACAGGTGTTGGCAATAACTAAATCACACTTGCAGCCAATTGACATGGATTAAAGTTGACTCAACCTCTGTCCTGTGTCCTTGTGTGTACCACATTGACCATGGAGAAAAGAAAGAAGACCAAAGAACTGTCTGAGGACTTGAGAATCCAAATTGTGAGGAAGCATGAGCAATCTCAAGGCTACAAGTCCATCTCCAAAGACCTGAAAGTTCCTGTGTCTATGGTGTGTAAAGTCATCAAGAAGTTTAAAGCCCATGGCACTATGGCTAACCTCCCTAGATGTGGAAGGAAAAGAAAAATTGACGAGAGATTTCAACGCAAGATTGTGCGGATGGTGGATAAAGAACCTCGACTAACATCCAAACAAGTTCAAGCTGCCCTGCAGTCCAAGGGTACAACAGTGTCAACCCGTACTATCAGTCGGCGTCTGAATGAAAAGGGACTGTATGGTAGGATACCCAGGAAACCCCCACTTCTAAAGGCTGCTTTACACGTTACAATTTGTCGTGCGATGGCACCCGCCCCCATAGTTTGTGCGGCACGGGCAATTTCTTGCCAGTGTCGCACAATGCTGTAACCCCCCATCACACGTACTTCCCTTCCAAACGACGTCGCGGTGGGCGGCGAACATCCACTTCCTGAAGGGGGAGGGACATTCGGCGTCACAGCAACGTCACACACCGGCCGGCCAATAGAAGCGGAGATGAGCGGGACAAACATCCCGCCCACCTCCTTCCTTCCGCATTGGCAGCGGTCGCAGGTAAGCTGCAGTTCATCGTTCCCGGGGTGTCACACAGAGCGATGTGTACTGCCTCGAGAACAACGAACAACTGGACGTTCGATTTTTAGAAAATGAGCGACGTGTCAACAATGAACGAGAAGGTGAGTATTTCTGCTCGTTCATAGCGGTCACACGCTACGATATCACTAACGATGCCGGATGTGCATCACGACGTGACCCCGCTGACATTTCGTTAGATATATCGTAGCGTGTAAAGCAGGATTTACCCCGAGACATAAAATATCCAGGCTGGAGATTGCCAAAACTTACCTGAGAAAGCCTAAAACATTTTGGAAGAATGTTCTCTGGTCAGATGAGACAAAAGTAGAGCTTTTTGGGAAAAGCCATCAGAGTTTACAGGAAAAAAAAAAAAAAAAAAAAAAAAGAAGGAGGCATTCAAAGAAAAGAACAACGGTCCCTACAGTCAAACATGGCGGAGGTTCCCTGATGTTTTGGGGTTGCTTTGCTGCCTCTAGCACTGGACTGCTTGACCGTGTGCATGGCATTATGAAGTCTGAAGACTACCAACAAATTTTGCAGCATAATGTTGGGCCCAGTGTGAGAAAGCTGGGTCTTCCTCAGAGGTCATGGGTCTTCCAGCAGGACAATGACCCAAAACACACTTCAAAAAGCACTAGAAAATGGTTTGATAGAAAGCACTGAAGACTACTAAAGTGGCCAGCAATGAGACCAGACCTGAATCCCATAGAACACCTGTGGAGAGATCTCAAAGTGGCAGTTTGGAGAAGGCACCCCTTCAAATCTCAGGGACCGGGAGCAGTTTGCCAAAGAAGAATAGTCTAAAATTCCAGCAGAGTATTGTAAGAAACTCATTGATTGTTACCAGAAGCAGTTGTTCACAGTTATTTTGGCTAAAGGTTGTGCAACCAAGTATTAGGCTAAGGGTGCCAATACTTTTGTCTGGCCCATTTTTGGAGTTGTGTGAAATGATCAAGGATTTGATTTGTTTCATTCTCTTGTGTTTTTTCATTGCAAGCAAATGAAGATAATACCAAAGAATTTGTGATTGCAATCATTTTCAAAAAGAAACTGAGTATTATCTGACAGAATTGCAGGGGTGCCAATACTTTTGGCCAGCACTGTAAGCACATTTCAGTTAGGGAAAGCCAGAATGGTGGTTCATGGATTGTGTGATCTAGTGCCAACTGTGCCACCTAGTAGTATTAGTAGTGCCCCAAACAGACTTTCAGACAATGGCGCACAACGTGGCCATGTTGACCTGAGGAACGTTCCTTCCTGCCAGGCAAACAAATAATAATAAAGTGTAATTACCAGGCGATGGGGACAGCTAAGAATAGGTAGAGGAAGCAGTCTAGTTTTAAGACCTGGATGCGGTCTAACCAGGAAATTTGGTGTTTGCCCCAAGTTTAAAGAATGAGGCTTTCAGAATGTTGAGAGGGTAAGCGACTAACAAGAGACCCTAAAGGTCCGATTACACTGCACGATTATTCCTAGAAACATTTGTTTCATGATAACTGTGCAGCCTAAACAGGCTGCTGATCACCCAAAGAACGAGCAAAATGCTCACTTGTCGGGTGAAATGATCTTTGGGTTTGCATAAAAGATAAAATGTGTGTCTTGCTGAGAGAGATTAAGTGGAAACAGGATCTGCATTGCCAAGAACAATGGCGGCCTTTGCACACTGAACAATCTGTTACATATATCATTAAAACATACAAAAAAAAAAAAAAAAAAAAAAAAAGGGAAGAAGAAGTCATTAAAGTCATACAGAAAAAAATAACTTCACTATAATGGTCAACTCACACTACCTTGTAGCCCATCATCTTCAAATTTGTTCTGTGTGTGGCCCATTTACCTGTCAGAGGTAGAGACCCCTGCTCTAGCTTTTATATGGTCATGCACTACTATTTATGCACACGGCGGGGGATCAGATGGGAAGGAGCACCATTTGGATTACGGAACACAGAAATTGTTGCAATAGATAGTGGGTTAAATTAGTACAGCCCCAGGGATGCTTGAACAGCAGAACTCAAAATATAATGAACCCGATCCGTAAACAGAAGTTTAAAAACTCCAAAATTACATTTTTATGGTCGCTATAATTACACACTGTTGGAACAAGCGATCACAAATGTCATATCAATCCCAAAATGGTATCCATAATAACGTCTTACAGCGCAAAAAATAAGCCCTCACACAGTTCAATTGATCAAAAGATAAAAATGTTAAGAGTCTCAGAAAATGCTAAAAAAAAAAATAAATTCATAAGTTCGATATTTTTAAATAATAATAAATAACTAACAAGTCTGATATGATCGTAAACATATCTATAAGCAGAACCGTATTGCGAGGTCATTTTTAATCACACGATGTACTCCATAAAACGAGGGAGATCATATAAAACATGTAAGAAAGTATCTATGCATCTCCTTTCTGGTCAACACATAGTAATAGTGTATACCGTATTTTTTGAACTATAAGACGCACTGGACCATAAGACGCACCCTGGTTTTAAAGGAGGAAAATAGGAAAATAAAACTTTAAGCAAAAAAATGTGGTCATGACACACTGTTATGGGTCGAGGATTTGCTGCTGACACTTCTGGGGGTAATGTCCCCAAATTCTCTATTAAGGTACCGCATCCTGGTAATGATCCTCCTGCCTTGTATATGATCCTGCTCATATACCCCCATCCTGCTCATATACCCCCCATCCATCATGTTCATATACCCCCCATCCATCCTGCTCATATACCCCCCATCCTGTTCATATACCCCCCATCCATCCTGTTCATATACTCCCCCATCCATCCTGTTCATATACTCCCCCATCCATCCTGCTCATATACCCCCCCCACCCTGTTCATATACCCCCCCATCCATCCTGTTCATATACCCTCCCACCCTGTTCATATACCCCCCCATCCTGTTCATATACCCCCCCATCCTGTTCATATACCCCCCCATCCTGTTCATATACCCCCCCCATCCTGTTCATATACCCCCCCCATCCTGTTCATATACCCCCCCCATCCTGTTCATATACCCCCCCATCCTGCTTATATACTCCCATCCTGTTCATATACCCCCCCATCCATCCTGTTCATATACTCCCCCATCCATTCTGCTCATATACCCCCCACCCTGTTCATATACCCCCCCACCCTGTTCATATACCCCCCCATCCTGTTCATATACCCCCCCATCCATCCTGTTCATATACTCCCCCATCCATCCTGCTCATATACCCCCCCCACCCTGTTCATATACCCCCCAACTCTGTTCATATACCCCCCCATCCATCCTGTTCATATACCCCCCCACCCTGTTCATATACCCCCCCATCCTGTTCATATACCCCCCCCATCCTGTTCATATACCCCCCCATCCTGTTCATATACCCCCCCATCCATCCTGTTCATATAACCCCCCATCCATCCTGCTCATATACCCCCCCCATCCATCTCATATACCCCCCCATCCATCCTGCTCATATACCCCCCATCCATCCTGCTCATATACCCCCCCATCCATCCTGCTCATATACCCCCCCCATCCATCCTGCTCATATACCCCCCCATCCATCCTGCTCATATACCCCCCCATCCATCCTGCTAATATGCCATCCTGGTATATGGCATGTATCCTATAGCACAGAGAAAAAAAAAACGTTTATACTCACCTTTTGCTCACTCCCTGCAGCACCGATCATCTTCCTCTCTGCGCCACTGACCCGTGTGTGTGGAGCAGTTCCCCTGTAGCATCGCAATGTCTTCCTGTCTGTGCCGATCAGCTGATCAGCACAGATCAGCTGACCGGCACAGACAGGAAAGACATCGCGTGCTGCAGGGGGGACAGCTCCACACACGGGGACGGGTGAGTACACCGATTCACTGCACCCCGCGCAGATGATGACGCGTGGGGTGGCAGTGAATACAGCCGCACATGATCACTCCAGGCTGTAGTTGCCAGGGGTGATCATGCGGACCGGCTCTTTACTATGCGCGCGTACCCACTCGTCCTCCCGCCCACCTGTCAGCCCCGGATTCAGCGCTGAGAGATGGGCAGGAGGATGGACGTGCATATGTAATGAGCGGGCCCACGTGGTCAAGGCAGGCGCTGCTGCTGCCTGCTCGTGCCCCCGATGACCCGCTCCACCGCAGCACCCTCATTCCCGGCCGCAGCCCTATAGTCAGACCATAAGACGCACCCCCAACTTTCCCCCAACATTTCGGGGGAAAAAAAAAGTGCGTCTTATGGTCCGAAGAATACGGTAAATGAGCTTTGCTAGCTCAGCTAACCATACAGATACAGTCAAAGACAAACCATGGCCAGCCATTTCTGGGAAATAGTCTTTGTCAAATGCAAACATAAAAATAGGATTGGGTAAAATATTTTTTCAAGATTTGTGTTCAAGCTGTAACTGTACAAGATGTGGACTAAACCTCTATGAATGCAGTGTGTGTAGTAATTTACTTATATTTTCACCTGAGCACGAAGAACGTCAATTGTCTCTAAATCGGCTTGGTGTTTGGCAGCCATATCCTTAAATTCATCAATCTCCAACTGCTTCTTAGCCAATGCTTTTTCGCAGGTATCAAGTTTTTTCTGCATCTCAAGAAACTGAATTTTTGGTACTTTTTCAGACTGTGGACAGAGGAATAAAAAACAAGTTCTGCTAAAGTAAAATAATGAAAATAAAAAACCTGGATCGTCTAGCAAGATTTTTTTCTGCAAGGTTTCAGAGAGAAGTAAACCTGCGATTCATGAGCTGCATTTGGGCATAATGAATCAGGTTCCCTTTAAAGCTGACCTGTCAGACTATATTAGCATTTTTTAAGGGCAGAAAATTAAGAGCGGAGATACTAAAGTTCACTAAAAGTACTGAAGTTTCACAGGTTTCTTAGAAAGAATATAATTATGAGTATGCTGTATTTGTGAGCTCAGCCACTGCCCCTCCCAATGATAGAAGGCCACTGTGAATATTGGTAGATACATCAGTGGATATGAATATTTTGGTAGGACTAGCGGGGAACAGTGAGGTCTCATGATACTGAATACAGTGGACTTTAACTACGTGACTATTAGGGCAGGGGCAGATGGCCAAGAGAGTCAGGCCAATTATGCAAGGGACACTGATCAAACCCTAATCAGGGTTTGATCTGAGTGTCAGCTTAGTGCAATCAGATTCTCTTGAATAAGAATCAGAGCACACAGAGAAGAAGATCAAGAAATTTTGTTCTCCATCCTTCGAAATCACAGAAATCGGACAGCACTTTGATCAAACTCAGACGTTAGAGGTAAAAGTCTGACATTGGTCCGATAGCGATCTGATGTTTTGTTGGACTGAATAGAGGCTGTCTGCCCCTGGCCTTAAACACATATCTAGAAGATTTTAGTTTGAACTCATGTCACTGCTTTCAATCTATAGACTAAATGTACATTCTTCTTCTACCTGGCCATTTTTCCTCTAAGTACTCTGGTTTTCTCTTCTACAAAAACATTTTAGGGCGACTGGCTTTCTTTGAAAAGATTACTAACATGAGTATGTGTTTGAAATAGGGAGTTAGAGAATGAACTCCAACTCTATACAGTGAGACAAACAATGGAGGTCCTATATGATTAGGAATTAATTAATTCATTACCTAATTAACTTGTCTCCAGGCAATAGGACTATAACCTCCAATTCTGCTTTGTGGATCATAAATACCATGTTCAGTTAAAAACAAAATATTAATATCCTACATAATATTATTATTATTACCTCAGCTTGTCTTAGTATCTCATAGTCTGCCCTCTGCTTCCCCAGAGCTTCCTCCAGCACAGAAATCTGTTTCCTACAAAGAATAAGATAATGTGATGAGCATCAAGAACAGAGATCTATAACTATTAAAAGCAGCTTTAGCTGATCATACACATACAGCACTCACTTGGCAGGCAAATCAGTCACCCACATAAACAAGAATGTTTGGCTTGCGCAAGTGTTCATAAGCTTTCAAAAAAGGGGAGAGTGGAAAAAGTTCCTGCCAGAAGAACGGCATCTATTAGGAGACACTTGGGAGGCCCTATACATGACTCGCCCACCCCAGGGCCTTAGGTGACTTGGTGTCAGGCCGGACTAGTCCGGGGTAGTCAGCGATGGCGGGGCCCGACTCAGTGACCCTGGCGGAGTCAATTAATATGGCGGTATGGGGGAGATGGTAATAAAGTTTGTATAACATTTGTGATGCCACCTGTGGATGGCGGCTTTGGAGCCGCAGCTGCTGGACGGGACCTCCTGGGCTGGTGTTATGGCAGCTGAGGTGTTTCTTGCTCCCCACAGGTGGAGCAGGTACCCCGGGGCAACCATTTGTAAAGTCTGTGGTGGATGTTGATGAGGTGCAGGGCCGACAGGGCAGTGGAAAGGACACAGACAATGATTTCTTTTATCTTCTCCTTTACTTGTCCTCAACCGGTGACCTCCAGGGAGCCTGTTACAGTTGGTAGCGGCGGTCCGGTAGCCTGGAAGCAGTCAGGGAACCCACACTGGCCAGGTGAGTAATAAGGCCTGATCCCTACGCTTTGTCTGTGTAAGCGGGGCCCCGCTGCTTCAGCAATGCTGAGACCCGTTCTGTCGTTCTCTGAGGTAATCTATTTCCTCCCCCGTATGGGAGGCTGTGTGGACTGTCACAGGTGTCACTCTTCCAGTCTTAGCTCCAAGTCCTGGCTCTACAGCTGTGCCTTCGGGTGTGGGGCAGACAGAGACCTGAAGTCCTCTCGTCCTCCGGATACAACCACCGATACTAGAGTACTCGATTGGCCCCGAACTCCAGTATTCGGTTTTTCAGCGATGACGTCGGGGTGAGCTTGCTGTGCTCCACTCCCTGGTGTCCTTCTCCTCTTTGTGGATTGTTTTTTTTCTGGGCTGAGCGATCCGGCTCAGCTCCCAGCTCACACACCACACTACTCGAGTTCTTTCCTCACTGAACTCTCCTCAAAGACTACCTAACTCCTCCCCCAGGTCAGAGCTTAAGGAATCTCCCTGGAACTCCAGGTTTAGAGCTCCCTCTGCTGGCTCGGGGGAGAAACTGTTTTGGATGATGGTACTTCCTGGCCAATGGACTTCCCCAACTATCTCCAGGCTCAGCATTAACCCTTTTGGGGAGAGCAAAACTGCTGTGGCATCCAGACCGCATGGATGCCACATACACATGACTATTGGCCAATCTCCATGACATTGGCAGACTTTAGTCTAATATGTATGGGGACCTTTACATCAACCTTTTAAAAGCTGGTATTCTATAGAACCAACTTTTTGAGTTATATTGACCTATGATTTTAATATTTGTTGTGTTCTATATAGATTAGAACATAAAAGTTGCAGCTCATTCAGCCTTCATGGTTTTAGATAATTTGTGTTCACGCACTGCTGCTCCTCCGACTTGCTCCGTTCCATCTTCATCTCAGACTGCAGGCTTTCAACTTGAAGCTCTAACTTGCTCACAGAATACTGAAGCTTCTGTCTCTCATCCAGATCAACCTGATTATCCACAAGTTTCTTATCTAGAGATGAACATCTAGAACCAAGAACAAAAAACAATACAATTATAAAAACGTAGTAGAAAACCGTAAAAGGTTTCCCAAATTTAAGAATTGTAAGTGAACATGCCAGGGACCCCATTACTCTTGTCACTGCAAAATCAGTTAATACGTCCTATTCTTGGCTGACTCGTGTGGCCATTGGCCAGCACATTTAGGCGAGGTTGAAGCTGTAGGCGGCAGCCATAACATGAGAACCACATAGTAAATAAGATGCCAGGAAAAGATCTGCACTGATGGAATGAATCCCTTCAATCACTACGTACCTGTCCTGCAGCTTATTTTTTATGATCTGTGCTTCGTTTAATTTTTCACTTGTTTCGTACAGTTCTTTATTCAGAGCGTCAATCTTCTGCTTTAGATTTTCTACTTCCATAGACAGCTGTAAAACAAACTTATTTTAAGCACACTGTACGGCCAACTACAATGTCTCCAATATAAAGCAGAGAACAGGCTGTAATGTGGAATAATGCATTACTAACGTGGCACCACACAGCAATTCTGGGGGTTATGGACTGATACAATTACAACACCCGTTCCATAATCATGTACAAATGGCATATGCGGTTCAAAAACCTAGAAAGGCTGCAGAGCATAGGTACAAGAGAAGATTTTGGTAGACCATCCCTACCAGATGTGGAAAGAATAGGTAGATAATAGGAAACACACTAATATATTATATATTTAAACTGGCATTCATGTAGGAACACACACACACACCTCTCAGTATTACGCCATGTGCACACGTTGAGTATTTGTTGAGTTTTTTAACGCCGTATTTGTAAGCCAAAGCTAGGAGTGGGTGAGAAATGTAGAAGTGGTGCCTGTGTTTCAATTATACTTTTCATCTGATTGTTTTACTCCTGGTTTTTTGGGAGGTAAAAAAAAAAAACAAAAAAAAAAAAAAACACAACTCAAAATACTCAACATGTGCATGTGGCCTTAAAGAAGTTGTCCAGTTACCAAAACGGGTTTTTTTTTTTTCTGATAAATCTTGCTAATATGTGCCCCTCAACACATCTATTATGTTTTTTCAGCAAAATTACCTTTTATTGTGCACTAGCAGCACACGGTCATTGCTGGCTCCAGCTCTGATGGGGTTAATCTCTCCTCTGACTTCCTGTGTTCAGTTCCTACAAGTCCCAGAATTCTTTGTGGCTCTAGGGCGGTGTCCTAGCTTATCTAACACACCCATTGTGTCTAATACACCCACTCTGCACCCACCCAAACCCTCCTCCCTGCCTCTTCCCTGTGGATGCACTGAGATCAATCATACAGAGACAGCAGCAGCTCTACACAGCCAGGGGAAGAAAGTGTGTGTGCGCGTATATACAGTGTGTGTGTGTGTGTATATATATATATATATATTATATATATATATATATATATTAATATATTAATATATATATATATATATATATAAATATATATATATATTAATATATTAATATATATATATATATTAATATATTAATATATATATATATATTATATATATATATATATATATATATATATATATATATATATATATATATATATATATATATATATATATATATATATATATATATATATATATATATATATATATATATATATATATATATATATATATATATATATATATATATATATATATATATATATATATATATATACACATACATACATACATACATACATACACACACACACGTATACAGTGTGTGTGTGTGTGTGTCATACTCACCTGTCTGCAGGGTCCCGGTGCCATGCCTGCTTCCAGCCCCTGTCTCGGTACCGCCGCTCTGGCTGTGTGCAGTCTCCCCGGGGCACGCACGAAGCTTGCAGGACCTGGCCGTGGATCACCTGATGCAGTCACCTGACGCATCAGCTGATCGTAGTCTCGCCGGCTTCTTCGCGCTCGGCCGGCTATCAGCTGATCCTGCCGTCAGGGGACTTCATCAGCTGATTACCGGCAGCTCCTGCAGTGATGGGCCAGGATCAGACTCCGCTCCAGGCGCTGCCGGTAATCATCACAGACGTATTTTTTTTTTTATTTTGCACTGATGCATCAGCTGATTGTATAATCGGCTTTTATACAATCAGCTGATGTATGATGTGATTCACGTAGTTTAACCTGACACATCATCTGATCGCTTTGCCTTCCAGCAAACCGATCAGATGATATTGGATCCTGATTGGACGGCGCGGGACCCTAACCCAGGATTACTGCGGAGGGGGGTTTATTTCAATAAAGATGGAGTCACTAATTGTGTTGTGTTTTATTTCTAATAAAAAATTTTTTCTGTGTGTTGTGTTTTTTTTTTTATCATTACTAGAAATTCATGGTGGCCATGTCTAATATTGGCGTGATACCATGAATTTCGGGCTTAGGGCTAGCTGATAATATACAGCTAGCCCTAACTCCATTATTACCTAGCTAGCCACCCGGCATCAGGGCAGCTGGAAGAGTTGGATACAGCTCCAGAAGATGGCGCTTCTATGAAAGCGCCATTTTCTGGGGTGGCTGCGGACTGCAATTCGCAGTGGGGGTGCCCAGAAAGCTTGGGC